>NW_024081166.1:608975-748081 GCF_003009895.1 Hyaena hyaena
GCCCCTAAAATATGTGGTTTTTAAAGAACTGTAAGAACTGGGAGAAGGTAGTGAGACCAACTTTGGTAGGAAGCAATCAAGGGAGGTAACAAGCTAGCCAAAGAAGCAAAGGGATGAAAGGCAGAGATGAAGTGAAGAGGGCAACACAGGGAGGAGAACACCTAGAGCTACTGCCCTGAAATTGGGAGCAAACTCAGAGGACTGATGATGGCGTGGTTCCATTTGAACATGGAAATAAAGACCAGAAGGAAATATAATTTACAATGCTTCAGGAAAAATCTTTGTTTCTTAGGGTTTCTATTTTATTCATATACAATAAGAAGATAATTAGGGCTTTCTAGCAGAGAATTATGATTTGGTGTGTGCTTTCATAGTACTAAATTGACACAGAATAAATCAAGACTGAGAATGTAAAAATGATGAATCTGATATGTGAGGCATACTTAAGAGACCACTGCAATATTCCAGGCAAGAGATGATGAAGTACCTGTAGATATGACAGTGGCAATTGAAGTGGGAAAGGAAAGATGGGCATGATAAAGAATACTGAGATGAGAATTAAAAGATTCAGAGTGATGGAGCATGGGATGTGGGAATGACATGGAAGACCCACTGATAACTGCAACCCTTTGAGGCTAGGTGAAAGTATTGTTATGACAATAGAAATAGAAATATAGGAGAATGTACTGGTTTTGAAGATAATTCAGTTATAAATACATAGAATTTTATATATTCCTTATAGAGATAGTGAGAAAGCAACTAAGTGCCATGTATGTGCTCCATGATGATATTATAAGACTGGTAATTATGATTCCATCCAAAGGAAACAAAGAAAATATTGGTAGAAAAAATATTTCTGGAATGAGGTCCGAAATGACTATTTGTAGGATACTAAAAGTGAACCAGGAAGAGTTGTATAACCAGTGCTAAAAAGCAACTAGTTCAGTGGTCATATCGTCATGCTGAACTGAGGTGAAAGAACTAGAACTGAATAAGACGATTCATAGGTCACTTGTGTCTATTGAGAAAGTACTTTAAAAAAATGGCCAAAATTATAATGTATTGTTTAAAAACAATTTGCTTAAACATTGCGTAGAAATAAATGGTAAAAAACCTGAAAGCTTTTCCTCTAAGATCAGGAACAAGACAATGATATCCACTCTTACCACCTTTATTCAATACACTACTGGAAGTCCTAGTCACAGTAGACAAGAAAAAATTAAAAAAATAAAAAGCATAAAAATTGGTAAGAAAGAGGTAAAACTGTCACTATTTGCAGATAACATTATAACTTATATAGAAAAACCTGAGGACTCCACAAAAAACAGAACTAATGAATTCAGTAGGTACAGGATACAAAATTAATATACAGTAATCTGTCCTGTTTTTATACACTAATAACAAAGTAGCAGAAAGAGAAATTAAGAAAGCAATCCCATCTGTAATTTTATTAAAAAGAGTAAAGTACCAAAAAGCAAAAGAATAAAGTACCCAGGAATAAATTTAACCAAGGTGAAAGACCTGTACTCTAAAACCTGTAAGACATTGAAGAAATTAAAAACAAAAAGAAATAGTAAGATATACCGTATTCATGAATAGGAAGAGTTAATGTTAAAGTGTTCATACCACCCAAAGAAATCTACAGATTCAGTGCAATTTGTATCAAAATACCAATAGTAGTTTTCACAGAACTAAAACAAATTGTCCTAAATTTTGTATGGAACCACAAAAGACACCAAATAGCTAAGGCAGTCTTGAGAAAAGAAAAACAAAGCTGGAAGTCTCACAATCTCAGATTTCAAGCTATACTACAAAGCTGTAATAATCAAAACAGTACAGTACTGGCACAAAAATAGACACATGGATCAATGGAACAGAATAGAGAACCCAGATAAACCCATGCTTATATGATCAATTAAATCTATGACAAAGGAGGCAAGAATATAAAATGGAGAAAAGACAGTTTCTTCCATAAATGGTATTTAGAAGACTGGACAGCTACTTGCAAATGAAATGAAACTGGACTATTTTTTTTTACACCATATACAAAAATAAAATGACTCAAAGACCTAAATGTAAGACCTGAAAACATAAAGCTCCTAAAAGAAAACATAGGCAGTAATCTCCTGAACATTGGCTTTTTTTCTACATATGTTTACTCTGGCAAGGGAAACACAAAAGCAGAAATAAACTATTAGGACCACATCAAACTATAAAGGTTTTGCACAGTGAAGGAAACCATCAACAAAGTGAAAAGGCAACCTACTGAATGGCAGATGATATTTGTGAATGATATATCTGATAAGCAGTTAACATCCAAAATATGTAAAGAACTCATGCAACTCCACATGATAAAATCCCCAAGTAATCTGATTTAAAAATGGACAGAAGAACTGACTAGACATTTGTCTGAAGAAGACATGAAGATGGCCAATTGACACATGAAAGACTATTCAACATGACTAATCATCAATGCAAATCAAAACTGTAATGAGCTATTACCTCCCACCTGTCAGAATGACTAGTATCAAAAGGACAAGAAATAACAAGTATTGGTGAAGATGCAGAGAAAAGGGAAACTTCATGCACTATTGGTAGAGTGTAAATTGGTGTAACCAAAGCAGTTATGGAAGTTCCTCAAAAACTTAAAAATAGAAATACTATATGATCAGTAATTCCACTGCTGAGTATTAACCCAAAGAAAATGAAAACACTAATTCAGAAAGATACAGGCACCCCTATGTTTATTGCAGCATTATTTACAATAGCCAAGATATTGAGGCAACCTAAGTATCTACTGATAGATGAATGAAGAAAGAAGATGTGATATATATATATATATATATATATTTATATATATGTCCAACATGGATGGACATATAAGGTATTATGCTAAGTGAAATAAGTCAGATGGATATACCATATGATTTCACTTATATGTGGAATCTAAAAAACAAACAGAAACAGAAACATACTGATAAATACAGAGAACAACCAATAGTTGCCAGAGGGGAGGAGAGGAGGGGGTAAAATAGGTAAAAAGGATTAAGAGGTACAAATTTCCAGTTATAAAATGAACAAGTCACAGGGATTACAAATACAGCATAGGGAATGTAGTCCATAATATTGTAATAACTTTGTATAGTGACAGATGGTAACTACACTTATCATGGTGAGCATTGTGTAATGTCAAATGTCAAAATCACTGTGTTGCACACTTGAAACTAATATAACCTGCTATGTCAACTGTACTTCAATCATGAAGGGAATTTATGTACAGAAAACTCTAATAAAGTTCTGATTATAACTTAGTTTTTAAGCACATAATATTTCTAATGCTATTTTAATTGATTTTGACATTTGGTTCCAATTATTTGACTGATGATTTCTTACTCCCCTTCCTATTTATCGCTCTTACAGGGATTTTCTCATCTTCAGGGCATTTACCAAACAATAGTTTCTAGAAATAGTTACAGGACAAAAGAAGTGTAGCGAAATAGTCTCAGTTCATTTTTCCCATTGACAGAGGCATCTTCCAAAGCCCTGAAGCTTTAGAAATGACCTTGCTGTAGTGATTTTAGTGATAATGCTATCCTGTTAACCTCTTTTAGCTACATTCATTGAATTAGTGGAATTAGTTTTTCTTTTTAACTAGTCATCAGTCAGTACATGATGTACCCAGTACCTCAGATATAACAATATAATTTTGACATTCCATAATTCCATAATAACATATGTGATTCAGAATTATACAGTTATAAGCACCAGCATATAATAAGATGATTTAAAAATTACTTGCATATTTCAGGCATTCTAAATATTACCAGCCATCTACCATGGACATCAAAGTATATTAAGAGCTGATGAGAAAACCAAAGGAGGTGATAACATTGCTGCTTTCTTCTAGGAGGTACATACTTGGGGAAATCCTTGCTGTGTTATCTGCAGAATTTAATATAGAAAGTTGTCAGTGTTGGATGAAGGAAAAACGAATGAATGATTATAGTTAACAAAATACCATTTCTCCATTCCATGGTAAAATTGCTGTCTAGCCAATCAAGGCATTTTATAGATTAATATTTTTTTACTACAGTAAAAATTTTTTTAATGTTTTCTTTTTAGTTTTTTTTAAATGTTTTATTTATTTCTGAGAGAGAGAGAGAGAGCATGAGCAAGGGAGGGTCAGAGAGAGAGGGAGACACAGAATCCGAAGCAGTCTCTAGGCTCTGAGCTAGCTGTCAGCACAGAGACCAAGGCAGGGCTCGAACCCATGTGAGATCATGACCTGAGCTGAAGTCGGACACTTAATCGATTGAGCTACCCAGGTAGCCCTAGATTAATATTTTCTTAACAAGGTGGTCAAATCCATTATCATGTACCAGGCTCTTGGAGTGTTCACTCAACCAACCCCCCCCCGCCCAAAAAAAAAAACAAAACAAAACAAAACCAAAAATTGTTATCAAAAAGGCTTGACCAAGGAGGATTGGGAAATTTAGTTAGATTTTTCTCCCTTTTTCCTTCATTTAGGAAATACCTGTACTTCTCATTCAATACTAGAAAGAGGGTGGTGCACCAAGTCCCTTTAAAGAGTAGATGTGAAAACAGTATATCTTAAATAATCCAATGGCACAAAGTTTTGAAAAAATTATAAAATTTAAGCTTAACTCAGGTTAGCACCTCAGGTTGTCATAGATTAGATACATTTTGGGGGAAAGGGGTAACAGTTAATAAAGGAACTTACTGCTAAAATAGAGAAATGTATAATGTAGTTCCCTCTAGTTTTTCTTTCTAAATCATATATTTGAAGTTTTTTTGTTTGTTTTTTTAATTGATTTGGGACATGTGTAGCAGGAAAGGGAGGAGTGAACCATTAGAAAAGCAACCACGGTAAACTGTGCCAGCGTGTCATTAAGCTATGATAACTAAGGGATACTAATAAAATTTTGGACTAAGATTAATTTTTCAGGAAACTATTCAAATTAGTTCCATTTAGCATTGAATACATACTTGGGTACATTACCCCTTACTTAAGACCTGGAAAGCATGCATTTGCACAGAGTAGGAAGCTATTCTAGATCTGGCCACAGTGTGGAGATGTTGCAACACAGAATCACCTTGCCGTTGCAGAGAAATGCTGAGTTCTCATATTGGAACTAGGATTTCCACTGCCTGAATGAATTTTCCTTTTCATTTTATAACATCTTATCATATATAAATGCTTCCATTTTCCAGTATAAGTTCATAAGTGTGTGTGGCACACTTTTTTTGTAGGGAACATTAGAATTTCTGAGCATCTGGTACCCTTAAATGTTCACATGCAATAAGATGTTTTTAACTGATCCTTCATACTACCACTAGGAATCCTTGTAATGCTAAACAAACCAATTTTAATATATGTAGCGCTCTTGAAAAACCCACTAGTGCATATAAAATAATAGCAAATACCACCACAGTGTGTAGGTTTCATCTAAGAATGAAATTTGTTGGAAAAAGCATTTGTGTGCTTTTTCATGTGCAAATCTAGCTATTCCTTCATTCCATAAACACGAAGTGCCCACTCTATACCACTCACCTTTCCTGGGTAAGGGAGGAGAGACAAAATGACTTGATACCTACTTACTGGAAGAGAGTGACATTAAAGAGATATACAAATACATATTATGCAAGATAAGTGTACTGAAGGGAAAATAAAGAATATAATGAAGTATTATAAGCTAACTCAGTGGAAGAAAGGAAGGAGGGAGTTGATAAGGTAGCAAGGTGAAAGAGTTCCCAGGAAAAGGGAACAGCAGTTTATGAGGTCATGGTTGGGGGTTAGTTTGGCAAGGTCAACAAACTAAAAGAATGTTAACAGGTTACTAGGGCTTGAGCTTGTTGAGGATGATGTGACTAGAATGGCAGGAGGTGACCTGCCAAGTCAAGGGCCAGAACATTAAGGTGAATGATATGACAAGGACTGTACATTTTATTCCAAGTTCTGTGGGAAGTCTTTGGAGGACTTGTAAGAGAGTAAGAAGATTTTGCTCTTTGCTTCCTGCTCTACTATGTAAATTCCAACACTAAATATTAAGAATTTTAAGATTATTTTTACTAGCATTCTTTTTTCTTCGACTTTATACTTCTGTTGCCAAAAAATACTTGAGACAGGAGATGCTTGAAGTTTAAAATCTAAGCTTTTTGCATAAAAATAAAAATTCCTTTGAAAATATCTTTGATTTTGCTGACAATATTCCACTTTTCCATTGGAACATAATTCTCCAGTTAGCAATGGATTTGTGTAATTTGATAGTTGAAAGGAGTTTACCTTTGTTTGGGGGGAAAAAAAGGATCATTAAATTACTAAACTACATTTTAGCAATGTTTGTTAAATTTATTATTCATGGGAAAAAAGAGCCAAAAAAAAAAGAAGAACCCCAAAGATTGAGTACAATACATAATTTGAAGGAATGTAGATCCTTTAAGTTGAGCCGAGGAAGCCTAAGTTCTTCTCTATTAAATGAATTTGCTTTTTCATTTTGTGCAAACAATTTTGCATTCTTTTACACTGAGAATTCCAGCACCTACCTATCTACACAGTGTGTCTTGCAGAGTGATTGATACATGCTGACATGACTTAAGGTGTATCAGAATTGGGTACAAGTTGTTTTTGTTTTTGTTTTTGTTTTACGTTTATTTGTTTATTTTGAGAAAGACAGAGAGCCTGAGTAGGCAGAGAAAGAGGGAGAGAGATTCCCAAGCACTGTCTGCACAGAGCACAACTCAGGTTCCATCTCATGAACTGTGAGATCATGACCTGATCAGAAACCAAGAGTCAGACACTTAATTGACTGAGCCACCCAGGCGCCCCAACAAGTTTTTCAATGTTAGATATTGTCCACACTCAGCAGCTGCAAAGTTGTAACATAATGGAAAAAAGCAACAGAATGATGAGAGTGAATATTATAAGGATGAAATTAAGATAAAATGTTTTCTGAGGTCGAAATCCACTTGTAATCCACCCTCAGGATAGAAGGAATATTTACAGAAATAGATACATGGGAAACATATGTTAAGAATACACAGGTTGGGTGGGATTCATCTGTTTAATGCTTTTTAAAGTGACATTTCAAAGAACTTAAATTGGAAAGGAAGTTCTTTTATATTTGTCCACATACCATTGTTGATACTCTTTCTCTTGTGTAGATTCAGGTTTTCATATGGTATCATTTTTCTTTTGCCTGTAGAACTTTTTTTTTTTCCTTTTCCAGGTCTGCTATGGATTTTCTCAGCCTTTTTTTTTTTTTTTTTTTAAGAATGTCTTTATTTTACTTTCACTATTAGCTCTAAAAGCTATTTATTCTGGGTAAAGAATTCTAGGTTGACTTTTTGTTTTCTGTCTGCATTTTAAAGATATGGGTCTATTCCCTTATTTCTGACAATGAGAAACCTGAAGTCATTCTTATGTTTGCCCTCCATACATAATGTATGTTTACCCCTCCTCACTTCTCTGGCTGTTTTTAAGATTTTCTCTTTATCACTTGTTTGCACAATTTAATTATGACATTCTCAGGGTAGCTTTTTTTTTTTTAATCTTGCTTGGGATTGGTTAAGGTTTTGTCTGAGTTTATATTTTTTTTATCAAATCTGTAAAATTTTCTCCTGTCATTTCTTCAAATATTTTTTTCTATTCTACCCTTCCTTCTCACCCTGTTTTTCTACTCAAGACCCCACAAGACATATATGTTAGGCTGCTTGATATTGTCCCATAGGACAATGAGGCTCTTAATTTAGTTTAATTTTTTCTATGATTTTGGACAGTTTACAGTTTTTATTTCTGTGTCTTCCAGTTTATATCTTTTCTCACCTCTGAAGTGTTTAATTTTATTGTCAACCCCACCCAGTGAAATTTTCATGACAGATAATGATATTGTTTCATTTGTGGAAGTTTCATTGGACTATTATTTATTTATTTAAATGTTTATTTATTTTTGAGAGAGAGTGAGTGGTGGAGGGACAGAGAGGGGGGACAGATGATCTGAAGCAGGCTCAGTGCTGACAGCAGAGAGCCCGATGCAGAGTTTGAACTCACGAACCCTGAGATCATGACCTGAGCTAAAGTATGACGCTTAACTGACTGAGCCATCCAGGGACCCCTGATTATTTTTTATATCTTCCTCATTATATTTATCATTTCCTTTAAAATCTCAGCACGTTTTCAATATATATTTTAGCTATTTTATAGTCTTTGTTTACTAGTTCCATTATCTCAGTTATTCCTTGATCAGTTAATTTGATTGATTTTTTTTCCATATTAAAGTTTATATTTTCCTGCTTCTTGGCACATCTGGTAAGTTTGGGTTGGGTGTCAGACACTGTAAATTTCTCACTATTGGGTCTGGATTTTGTTGCATTTCTTTAATAAGTTCTACAATTTGTTCTAGAAAGCATTCACATTACTTGAAAATAAGGGTGATCCACTCAAAGCTTGCTTTTAAGCCATTTTTGGACTGCTAAATGTTCCCATTCTCTAGGACTAGTTCATCCTGTATAGGATAGTCTTTTCTAGGGACTCTACAGACACCGAGAATATTAACCTGCTGGGCTGTCATAACAGAATACCACAAACCAGGTGGCTTAAATAACAGATTTATTTTCTCATAATTCTGGAGCTTGCAAGTTTAAGATCAAGGTGCTGACAGAGTTGGTTTGTGGTGGGACCTCTCTTCTTGGTTTGCAGATGAACACTCTTCACTGTGTTCTCATATGGCCTTTTCTCTATTCTTGAGCTGATAGACATTAAAGTCTCTGGTGTCTCTTCCTCTTATATAGAAGGACACCAGGCCTATTAGATTAGAGCCCCACCATTATGATCTTATGTCATCTTAATTACCTCCGTAAAGGTCCTATCGCCACATGCAGTCACACTGTGGTTTAGGGCTCCAACCTATGAATATTAAGGGGGGACACAAAGCAGCCCAGCCCATAATGCCCAGCATATTCAGTAACGTTTCTCTACTCTGGCTGGTGGGAACTTGAATGAATAATACTTAGCCTTGTGTATAAGCTGTCAAAACTTCTTTGTCTTATGGATACTCAGTAATTATTTTTTCCTTCGTTTTTTTTTTTTAGAGGGTAGCTTTGTGGTGTTTCACTTTATAATGGTCATATTATTCTTTATTCAAAGACTTTAGGAAACCCCTATGCAGATTTCTGGAGCCCTTTCTTCTGTTTTATCCTCTTCCCTAAAAATTCTAACCTTCTTAGTATATTTGAACATTAGTCTATATTATCTCACCTCAGTGAGACCAACGCCTTATATGCATTCCGCTCCCTGTGCTGCACTTGGAGATTGCCTGCAGGCAGAAAGCTTACATAGGTCTCGGACTCACATTGGTTCTTCTCCTCTCAGGATTTACAGTTCTCTTCTGCCGATTGTTCAATGTCTGGAAAGAGTTACGTATTTTTATACTTTTCTCCTTGTTTCTTGCAGGAGATCACATCTCACAAAAGTTGCTCCTTCGTGGGCTGAAGCAGAAAGTCCTTCTAATTTAACTTTATAAAATTAAAGACTTCCGACTAATTTTTTTCACCAATAAATTATAATATTAACAGACTTATTTCTAGATCTATCTAGAAAGATAGATAGATGGA
The DNA here is from genome assembly GCF_003009895.1 of Hyaena hyaena. Classification (NCBI taxonomy): domain Eukaryota; kingdom Metazoa; phylum Chordata; class Mammalia; order Carnivora; family Hyaenidae; genus Hyaena; species Hyaena hyaena. The sequence continues at coordinate 618,606 of NW_024081166.1, forward strand.
TGATGGATAGAAAGATGAGAGGGGGGGAGAGAGAGAGAGAGGAAAGAAAGAAAGAAAGAAAGAAAGAGAGAAAGAAAGAAAGAAAGAAAGAAAGAAAGAAAGAAAGAAAGAAAGAAAGAAGAAAGAAAAAGTCTAGATATACCTGGAAGGTAGAATATTACCTATCTTGTCAATCTAGACATATTAGGTCATACTGTGGTTCCAATCACATCCTCCCAAAACCTGAAAATTATATTCAGTCAGAATACTACATGAAATCCTTATCAAATAAAATTCAGTCTCTCACAGTGAAAATATTATGACATACGGTGGACAGTTTGCCCCCAGTTTAGAACCACTGCTATAATACACCCTTAGACTGACCAAATATGTAAAAATAATGAAGCTCTTAAGCAGTTGAGATGTCACTGATCTCGTGAACATTTTATAGCAGTGTCACTCAACTTTTTGGCCAAGTGTGAATCGCACAGATGTATGTGTAGGGAGTACCCCTGAGTTCACAAAGTCATACAGATGATGATGATACACACAACGTGCTGGGAACTGCTGTTATAGAGCTCAAACGTGAGTGTGCCTCAGAAGTGGCTGGTGGCCCTGCTGAAACAAGATTGCCAGAACTCCCTCCCTGAGACTTTGATTCAGTAGGTCTGCCAAAGACCTAAGAATGTGCATTTCTTACACTTTCCCAGCTGACACAGTTGCCACCAGCCCTGCACCATGCCTTGAGAATCACTGTCTATGGCATAGTGTTGTTTAACTATGGCAATAGTCATTTTTAAAGCATATACTTTTATTTATATAAAATAGGATAAATAAAGATCTCAGATAAAATTGAGATTACCACGTGGTATAGTGAAAGAAGCGTGGGAACTGGAATTAACATGAAAACAAAACAGGGGCGCCTGGGTGGCTTAGTCGGTTAAGCATTCAACTTTGACTCAGGTCATTGATCTCGCGGTTCGTGGGTTCCATCCCTGCATTGGGCTCTATGCTGACAGCTCAGAGCCTGGAGCCTGCTTCACATTCTGTGTCTCCCTCTCTCTCTCTGCCCCTCCTCTGCTTGCTCTCTGTCTCTGTCTCTCTCAAAAATAAATAAACATCTAAAAAAATTAAAAAAATTAAATGAGAACAAAACAAAAACATTGGTTCAGCTTTTGCCTAACCCTTACTCAAAAGTCATTTTGTATCTCTGAATCTCTGATTCATCATCTGTAGAAAAGGAATTATAAAATATGATTAGCTACCTTACATAAGTCACACACTTTAGTTAATTAATTTTCAATAACAAACACCACTTTTACTCCACTTCTTTCTTCATACACACTTCATGGGAAATAAGTTATACTGATAATAGCGTATGAACTCCTTAACTAAAATGGCTCTCAACAATTCAGGCAATAGTCCATGGAGGACCCTTTATCAGGAAAAATGAAGCATAATAATCTTTTTAATCTTCTTGGTCAATTTTGGAATAGTCCCTAAAAAGTACAGTGGGCACTGAGCTCTGATTGTATAGATTACATCTCAGACCTCTTTAACCCCTTCTTAGAATACACAGAAACTTATTTCAGACCAAACTGAAAACATTTATCTACCTTATTGGACTTTCTGGTTTTCTTTTGGTCATTTATGAGAAATGAACATGATTTCACTTGAGAGTTTGCTTGAAAGCTTTTGCCAGTACGATGCATCAGTAATTAGGAGGTTGTTTCTCAAGATAGACATGTTACACAATGTTCTTTACTGCATTTTCCTGCTGGAAGGATGTGTAATGTATGTTACCACTTCTGTCATTAAGGGTATGGATCTTGCTTAGCATGACATCTTGTGGGATCCTAGTTGTGTGGTATATTTATAGGCATCTAACTGGATGAATAACATCTGATGAGTTCAAAGCACACACATTAATGGTGGTATGGACATCTTTCTGAATAAACTACAAAAACAAATCCAAATTCTGTGGTAATGCTTCCATCTGTCCTATGATATTCATTATTGTAGGATATCATACAGTGGTGGTGTCACAAATGTTATGTCTCTGGAGCATCATGTAACCTTGGGAGCAGAAATATCTGAAGAACCAAAGGAGAGTAAAGGCTATAATTAAAAATAAGCCCCAAGAAATAGTTTCCATGTGGTTGCAAGAAGCCCTTGGGCACAGCTGGAAAATTTCAGGCTGAAGTATGTCGGAACAATAGTTTACAGAGGAAAGTAGCCGGGTTTGTGGTTACCTTTGGAAGTGAAATTTCCTTGCTTGGTTATAATAGCAAACTAGCTATAAAGTTTGGAAGAATATCTTCTGAAGAAGATTGCTACTCCCGGAATTACAAAGAGAAACATAATAGAAGATATTTAGAAATGAGAATAGGGCCTTATATCCACATTAAAAATAACTTAAGAATAGTTTATTAGGTACAAATGAAAATAAGTTCCAAGGTGTAAAGAAAAAATACAGATTATTTAATAATGAAGGGTTAAAGAATCCAAAATTCAGGAGAGGAGATTGGGATTTCATATAAAACTGTAAAAATAAGGTTATAGTTTGGATGTTGTCATACAAATCTCTCTTTTTAGTATTTGAATAAATATCCCAGTATGTCTAAAATTAGCTCATTGTTTCTATTCAGATTTCCTTCTTCTGTATTTCTTATTTGTGTTGTTGTTACTGGCTTGATTTTCCTTCCAGTCATCTAATATTGACATTTTGGTGTTTTTTAAAAAATTTCCCCACTATTCATCTTCTTTATTAAATCAGTTGTTAATTTCTTTCAACTCTACTGCTAATAGGTCATTCACATTCATATCCATTTTAAAAATTGTTTTAAGATGTTGGGATTATTGAACATAGTCTTTAAAAACTGCCAGGCAAGCGGAGGCATACTGTGAAGTTGTAAAGTTTTCAGGTGTGGATAATCATTTGGAAATGGGAGGTGGGGGTGGCAGAGAAGTTAATTTGTGGTTGAAGAAATTTTAAGAAATCAATGCATTGGAAAGCTAGAGTGAAATCCAGGAGTAGGGATAGAAAAGCTAAAAACAGATGTGCGGCAGGCATATGTGGGTAATCATGAATAATATTTTGGATGATAGGGGTGCATTTTAGAACAAGAATGTATACTGCTGCTGACAAGCAGAATTATCAAACTATAAAAAATGATGCCAAAGATGTATCTATCTGGGGTGGAAATGAGTTGAGAGAGTAGCTTCGGTTAATGTTTTGTTAACCTTTAGACATATTATTAGTAAATTGTTGGTTTTGGGAATATGATGTTGGGGATTTATTCAATTTTTTTTTTCAAATAATGGTTAAGTTTTTATTGTTACAGAAAAGGAAGCTTAAGAGACTAATGCAATCTATAGTTGTATTAATATGCATGGTGGCTCATTGTTTGGATATCAACATAGGACAAATTTAAGTACTTTGTGTAAGATCTATACCATAATGTAAGTTCAGTGAGTCACTCAAAGGATGCTAGGATCATCCCCGTTGTGTTAGTTTTTATTGCTGTATAACAATCTGTCACAAACTTAGCAGCTTTAAAAATGTCATTTATTACTCATAGTTCCATAAATGAGAAGTCTGGATGACATAGCTAGGCTCGCTGCTCAGGGTCTCACTAGGCAGCACACAGGGTATTGACTGGTTTTGTTATCCAGATATCTAGATGAGAACAGGAATCCTCCTAATTCCTATTATTGGCAAAATTCAATTCTTTGCAGTTGTAGTAGAAAGGTCCCCATTTCCGTGCTGGCATCAGAAGGCAGCTAGTCTTACTGTCTGCCTTCCACTTTGAGTGGCTCCTTCCATGTTCCTAGCAGTGAGTCCTTCTCAGGCTTCAGATTACTCTCCCTCTTCTGCTATCAGCTGGAGAAAGCTCTCTGCTTTTAAAGGCTCATGTGATCAGAACCAAGCCCACCTGGAAAATCTCCCCCATCTTGAAGTCCACTGTGCCACAGAGCATAACATAATCTCAGAGATGATACTCACAGGCTGGTGATTGAGGGAAACATCTTTATTGCAGGGGTTGGATTTTAGAAATGTTGCCTTTCACACCTGAGTGATGTCAGCAATGGAATATTAAAGGTGTGGGTCACAATGCTCTCCAGTAAGAACAGCAGACAGAATGATGGAATTGTTCTTCCCACTGGGTCTGTAGATTCTGTCATGTCTCCTTTTGTTTTATTTTTTATTTAAGTAATCTCTACACCTAATATGGGGCTCAAACTCATGAGTCCAAGATCAAGTAGCTTAGTTCTTCCAACTAAGCTATCCAGGCACTCTTTGTCTTATTTTAAATAAAACTGGATACTGGGTGGCTCAGTTGGTTAAGCATCTGACTTCAGCTCAGATCATGATCTCACTGTCTGTGAGTTTGAGTCCTGCATCTGGCTCTGATAGCTTAGAGCCTGGAGCCTGCCTCAGATTCTTTTATTTATTTATTTATTTTAATTTTTTAATTTTTTTTTTTTTTAATTTCTAGGAGAGAGAGAGACAGCGTGAGCAAGGGAGGGTCAGAGAGAGAAGGAGACACAGACTCTGAAATAGGCTCCAGGCTGTGAGCTGTCAGTCAGCACAGAGCCCGACGCGGGGCTCGAACCCATGAACCGGGGGATCATGACCTAAGCGAAAGTCGGACGCTTAACCGACTAAGCCACCCAGGCGCCCCCTGCCTTAGATTCTGTGTCTCCCTCTTCTCTGTCCCTCCCCTGCTCGTGCTCTGTCTCTCTCATTCTCTCTCAAAAATAAACATTAAAAAATTAAAAGAAAATTTTAAATTGATTTAAATAAAAAACAAATTGCAGCAGAAAAGCAAAATAAACTCTATTTCTAAGACCAGAATGCCCTGATTAAGTGAGAGGTGTTAATATAGGAATTAATAATTTTCAAAGAACCAATGTAAAATTCATATAGGATGACATTTAACAAAGTGAATATGGAGACGTCTTTGGCAAATTTGAAGACAATGAAGTCACCATCATGTAATGCAACCATTCTCATAGATGCTAATAAATTGTATACGTATTGGCCAAAGAACTATAGTGAGATAAAATAATTTACTCTGTTCTTAGTTACTTTCAAGGAGAAGCATAAGAATGAAATCCTGGATTGCCATAATTTTTTGTGGCTTAAAAGAAATTGTGAACTGGAAAATATTGCTTTGTTACAAAAACACTTCTTAATAAAATTAGCGAGGTTTTATTCTAAGATTTTCTTAGCAACATGTATACATATTACTGCCTTCTCATCCCCACATTTTGTATCCTCATGAATGCTATTAAAACTCATAGTGGGGGGGCACCTGAGGGGCTCACTTGGTTAAGTGACCAACTCTTGATTTTGGCTCAGATCATGATCTGAATTATATTACATGTGACTGTAATATAAAATAAGCAAAATTTAATGAGATTCAATTTATTAATTTTAAGGAGTATTATAAAAGTATTAGTTTTTTCTGTTTTTTGAAATTTAAAATTGTTATCATATTGGTCTGAACAACCCTAGCTTTATTACTATCTATTATTAATCTATTCCTAGAAGAGTAAACTAAAGCCAAATTATGTTATAAATTGGTAACATTAATTAGGCCAAGGAGAAATATAATCCTTTTCCTTCTTTCTCCTTTTCATTCTTAGAGAAATAACTTTTTCCCTTTAATTTCACATTTTTTTCTTATCATAGTATATAATACCATGAATATGTTCTTATTCATGAGAAATTTTATTCAGTTATCTCATTTAAGAAATGCTTCTATGAATCAAATTTAATGATTTATCAGCATGTATAATTTACTTCTAGTTTAGAACAAATCTTAAGTATAGAAAAACTCATTAATCAGAATGTCATTAACTCAAAATGTATAAATATTCAACTTGGACTAACTGGAATTAACCTTTGTATGATCTGTAAAGAGGTAATTAAGACATATTTTATTTTTTATGGAACAAGGGAAATGTTTAGCCTGATATAAAACGAATTTTTCCTTAGTTCTTTCATATACTGTGTCTTATCTTTCAAAGTATATCTTTTAAAATATACAAAATGTAGGGGTGCCTGGGTGGCTCAGTCGGTTAAGCATCCAACTCTTGATTTTGGCTCAGGTCATGATCTCATGGTATGTAGGATTAAGCCCCACATTGGGCTCTGTGCCGACATCATGGAGCCTGCTTGGGATTCTCTGTCTCTCACTCTCTGCCCCTTCCCTGCTCATGCTTTCTCTTTCTCAAAATAAATACATAAACATTAAAAAAATAAAATATATAAAGTGTATATAAAATACAAAGGATCACATAGATATATAGAACCTTTTGCTAAAGCAATGTTTAACTTTCATCATTCATTCATCTGATTGTGAAATATTTATTGAGCACCAACTATCTTCCAGGCATTGTGAAGGAGGTAATAATAATAGAAATACTTATTGAAGGGTTCCTGGGTTGCTCAGTCAATTGAGTGTCTAACTCTTGATTTCTGCTCAGGTCATGACCTCATGTTTGTGAGATTAAGCCCCTTGTTAGCCTCTGCTCTGACATTGTGTAACTTACTTGGGATTCTTTCTCTCCCTTTCTCTCTGCCCCTCTCTCACTTGCATTGCCTGTCTCTCTCAAAATAAATAAGCATTAAAAAGAAAATTCTTATTGAGTAGCTGCTGTTTAATATGGATTCTTTAATATGGATTATTACCTTAACTCCTTCCCACAAGCCTATTAGATAGGTACTATTATTATCTACATTTTTGTGATAAGAGAGCTAAAGCATATGTGGGTAAATAACTTGTCCAAATTCACAGCTAGTTCTATATCTAAAATATGCATCAGGTAGTTTGACCCCAGAAGGAAAAATTATCACCATTATACTAACAACAGTGAAAAAAAAAAATTGTATCCCTACCCTCAACAAACGTACATCCTACTTATTGGAGATGATATTAAATAAATAACAAGGAAATATACAATTAAAATTAGTACTATAATTTTATGAAGAAAAATGATATAAAGAATTATGGGAGTGGGACGCCTGGGTGGCTTAGTTGATTGTCTGATTTCCGCTTGGGTCAGGATCTCATGGTTGGTGAGTTCAAGCCCCACATAGGGCTCTATGCTGACAGCACAAAGCCTCCTTGGCATTCTCTCTCTCTCTCTCTCTCTCTCTCTCTCCTATTTTCCTCTCTCTGCCCCTACCCTACTCATGTGCTTTTTCTCTCTCTCAAAATAAATAGATTTAAAAAAAAAGACTTATGGGAAGGCCTATTTTAGGTAAAGGGGTGAGAGGTTGTCTCTGAGACAATGGCATTTGAACTGAGACTTTGAGTTGGGTGAGTGGGAGTTAGGTAGGACACTAATGGGAAGGAAGGACAGATGGCACTTTCCATCTAGAGAGATGAGTATGGAGAAAGGTCCTCAGGTGGAAGGAACTGGCACATTGAGAAACTGAAAGAAAGGGGAGAAGGGCATGAAATATGGCAAGGCAGGACTTTGTAAGATTTTAAGTCTTATTTGAGGTTCATTGGAAAAAAATACAAGGGTTTTCAATCTTTAAATCATTTTCAGGGCATAATTTGATTATTTAAACAGATTAAAAGGGGAAAGAGGGCTTTGCAGGTAGACCAATTAGGATGCTACTGAGGGAAATGTGGTACAAGGGAGTTTTGGCTTTGACTAAGTTAGTAGTAGTAGAAATAAAAATAAGTAAATGAAACTGAGTTTCATTCACTAGTTCAAACAGAGGTGGCAACTGACATGGGTGTGTGAGAATGATGGTGGTGATGAGGTAGAGGAACATGGTGGAAAAATGGAGGAAGCAAAGAAGACCAAGAAGAAAAAAATCAGAAAGGAGAAAAAAAACTGGAATGTGGTGTCAAAAAGCCTAGGGGAGAGAGTGTTTAAAGACTTTCAATTGTGTCAAAAACCGCTTAGAAATAAAGAAATAATTTTCCATTATATTTGTTAATATGGAAGTCATTAATGGCTTTTGGAAGAGGAGTTTAGTGGAATAATGAGAGCTAATGCCAGATTAGAGAGACAATTAGGCAGTGAGTGAACACAGCCTGAGTGGACCATTCTTTTGAGAAGGTTGACTTTCCAGGGCAGTAGCTAGAAAGGGATATAAAGCCAATGACTTAACAGACTTAAAAAGTAGATGAAAGGACACAAATTATTTGCTACTTCTCCGATTGAGAAGCTGTTTCTAATTTTCCTCCCCTTGATTTTGGGGTGACTTTAATGATCACTGACCAATGGAATGTGGCAAAAGTGATGTTCTGGGACTTCTGAGGATAAGTCACTAAAGTCTTTGTACCTTATAGTGAGTTTCTTGGAATACGGGCTCTTGGAGCCATGCACCATCAAATGAAAAGTCTGAGAACTGGGAAGGCCATGCTTTAAAGAAGCTTAAGCTAGTCAGATGGAGAGAGTACATGAAGAGAGACTTACTTGGAAGGCCCTCTCTGTTCCAGCCACAGAGTGTAGGCAACAGGCCATGAGTGGAGAAGCCATCTTGAACATTGCCACCCAAGAAGATGGAATGGGGAGAAGAATGAAGAAGCCCATCCAGCATCTTTAAATAGGGCTCCAGTTAGATGGCCTCAGTTAAGCTGTCTGAAACCATTTCCATCCAGCTGAGATCTCAGTTACTGTGGGGCAGAGACAAGGCATCAGTACTGTGGTCTGGCCTAATTCCTGATCCACAATGTAATGAGCATAATAAAATAGCTACTATTTTATGTCACTAAATGTCGGGGAAGATTTTTTTCTTTCCTCCAATAATACAATATAAAATCGGTGTTTCAATCATTTAATTGATCATTCACCCTACTAGTCAACATTAGGGAAAACTTTTAAATTCATATATGATTTATACTCAGATTATTTAAACTTCATGCATATTTCAAGCAGCATTTTTTGCTCCCAGATTTTGAGAAAGGTTCTGCATTGACTTGGTACACACTTACTCCCAGGCATTATTCTAAGTGTTTCATGTGTATCAAACCATTTAGCCTAAGAACCATGATTTTTTATTATTTTTATCTGCATTTACAGAAGAGTGAACTGAAGCACAAAGAAGTTCAGTAATATTGTCAAGGTTGTACAGCTAATTCCTGACCAAACATGGACTGGAGTCCAGGCAGTCACTGGTTCCAGAGCTTGTATTTTTAACTACTCAGCTATATGACAAAGGCTATCTGATTATCTTTAAGTGGTTATAGCCCTGCTCTCATCCCCACCCCTCACCCAACACACTTTTTGTTTGGGTCTGTTCCTCTGGACACCTGATTGAGAAAGAATATGTTGAATGGAATGCTTGACTGTCAAGATGGGAGAAAGTGAAGGAAAATTCTAGAACTAGGAGCCCTTCCCAGGCTGGTTATAATAGTGAGTTCCTAAGGGGAAGGACATTGTTTCTCAGAGGGATGATCCGAGAAAAGTTCCCCTTTCATATCTTAGCCTAGTCCAACCCTCACCTCTTCCTATTCCCTGAAAGATTGATGTTCTTAGTCTGAGTCAGTTCTAATATGCACTTAAGATATCGTATCTGCTCCAATATAAAATCTCTGAGACCAACTTTACTTAGTTTCCTATATATTTTAGCTATGCTTTATGAAGTCTGAATGTTCAGTCACACAGCCAATTAGAAATTAATTGTTAAGCTTTGCAGCATTGCATATACTCAATAGTCACAGTCAAATTAAGAATTATAGCCACCCCCCCTTCTTTCAAAGTAGGCATAATCACTGACATATAGGTGCTATCATGTTCTTTAGGAAGGTCTTAGAAGCTTTTGACCTTCCTCAGCAACCATATCCCTCATCAACCTTCAAGGAAGTGACACTGGACTGTTACCAAAGCTTTGTTATGTGTTACCCAGAAATATGACTCTCAGTGATGAATTCTTGTGACTTTCTTTAAATGGATTATTCCCATCAGGAGAAGCAGTGTGTGTTAGAGGTCACTACTGATTGAGTTGGCATGTGATAATTCTTTAGCAAGAAAAGTAACTTGAAATTTTTAATTTTAGGTTGACTTTATCCCACTTAAAGTGATATTATAATGAAATTAAAATCTTTTTAAAAATAAAATTCTATGCAGGATATAATGTTTGTTCTTTCATACATTTATTTATTTTTGGAGGTAAGGGCACTCCTTCACCAAATAATATTTACAAATAATGTTTCAGATTAAACAGATATAATTTCTTGAACAATAATGTTTGTGATCAACAGCCCTCCACCATCAAGTATACCTGTCTTGTAACTCTCTGTGGGGACAGAAGGTATTGCTATAAAAGTATCTGGGGGCGAATGTGAGTTTATCATGTGCAGGAAGCAGGACGATGAAGAGAAAGGTGAGGCCACCCAATATGGACATGTAAGCAGGTGTGCAACAGAGCAGGGAACTGAGCAAGTCCTAAGAGGAAAAGCCAGGTTCTATCAGAACTCGGATGATGGCAGTTAGGTAAGAAAGTCACATCTGGAAACTTCTTTAAGTATTAGAGAAATTTTTATTGGTGGGTATTTAAAGTTTTCTCCCACTCCCTTTTCATACTAAGCAAAGATTAAACTTTTCACTTCTTAAAAGAAGCCTTCAGTTTCTAGACAGTAAGTTTCATAGCATTAGAAATTTACAGTCTTCTAACTCAACTACTTAAATAATATAAGATTCTATTCTCTGGTATTATCTGTTTTCAGATGCTTTTGCTGCAGTGATTGTTTCAGAAACCATTAAAAAAATTTTTTTAGGAAAAAATGGCCTGTAGGTATTTGGCATTAATCTTTTGACTATGGGGTATCCCATACCATTGAAACAGAAGGCATGGGGTAACACACACTGTTAGTTCTCAGGCTTCTGCCTGATGGCAGAGCCCTGGTTGGCCTTGTGGGCTGTGTTTCCTGGAAAGAGCTCCATTTCAGCCCTGGGGTAAATCTTGATTAGTTTAAACCAAATATGGTGATTAATTCCATCTAGTTATTGATTTAGGCGTGTGGATGTCATGCACTTCTGGTCAAGGAGATATGAAGGAAAGTCATCCGGGGCTGTGTCAGTTCTTAATTTATTACCTCTGAGCTCTGAACACACCTTTCCACATATGCTCTCTGATATACCAACAACGGAATTTCTTTAACCATTTCCCTTTAAAGTAAGTATGTGTGATGTTAAGATTTTCAGTAGAGGGCGCGAGAGAGACACTGCAAGAGGGCGAGGCTTTCTACAATTTGCAGCCTGAGCTGTGGGTGTGGGGACAGCGGGTGGAACTTGCCTTGGGTTCAGAACCGGATCTTTTGTAACCTTGTATCCTTAGCCCAGAGATAACCTGCCCGACCTGCATACAGCTATCTGAGACCCAAAGGAGCGGGGGAAGGGGAGATCTACACAGAGAGAAAGCTCCTTATCCAAGCCACTCCCTGCCAACCTTTGCTCTAAAGGCTACCATCCTCCCCTCCCCTGCCGCCCCCTGTCCCAAAGTGAGCCTAGACTCCCACTAAATGCCCACACCAAGGTAGCTGACCCTCTGCTTCCCCACTTCCACTGGGTAGGCCTGTCTATCCACAGGTCTGGCTAAACTAGCCACCCTCCTTGCTGTCAGGTGGCTGAAACACATCTTCTCCAAGGCCTGAAATGCTTCCAGATTTGTCTTTCCTTACATACTCTCCATTAGCCCTAGCATCCATGTAGAGATTCCTTATATCTTATAGTTAATAATTCTTTTTATTGTAGCTACCAATTCTTTGATTGAAGCTTCAGTGTTTAATCTACTATGGGATTTCTATTTCCTGATTAGATCCGGACTGCTAGAGGGGGAGTGGGGGGGTTTCTGGGATAGAAAAATCATAAAAATCAATGAATGAGTTTACGCTGCATTTTCCTGTCCCAGAATGTCAATACATGTAACCTCTGGAACTTTAGTGATCATTTTTGACCAATGGGAAAAGACAAATGACAAGATCCTGAATTTTTGATGCTGTCAGCTGTGCTATTGTGCTAACCCACCCTTGAATGGTGTGACTTGCTGACTTCTTATGTAAAGTGATGTTAAAAAAAATGCCCTCACATTTAAGCTACTTTTGGTTGAGATTTCAATTGCTTGCAGCACAAAGCTATACACAAAGATGTAAAAAGTTTAAAGTCATCATTATTCTAAGGATTTGTGGTGTATGTGTGTGTTTTAAAGCAGTCACACTGCCTCTTAGTAATCCTAGGTGATAACATCGACTGCTTGAGTCATTAGGCTCTATTACCCATCTTGCAGAACAAACTCACTGTTTTAATCCATAATGTCCTTGGTTTCCATTTCACTGCTACACATAGTCAAGTCCCTTGTAACATTAAATTATATACTCATATTAAAAAGTTTAGTTTTCCTTTCTGATTACATTAAATTTCTATCAGTTTTTATGGCAAAAAAAAAAAGCCATTGGTATGGAGGCCCCGTGTGTTATTTTATTGGAAGCTGAAACATCTCTTAAATATCAGAAACCCAGAATGGTCTTTTCCTGGAAAAGAGACCCTTCAGCAGATTTCCAGTTTCTCCATAGACATGCAACTGGGCACAATGCTTCAATGTAAGCCTGCATTTGGAATTGATAATAATCATGTAGAAGAAAAAAATAGCACCCTGAAGTCTATTGTTTCACACTGCCTGGGTCCCACAGCAAGTAATACAAATTTCATTCTTGACTAGAAGGGGCACCTGAGTGGATCAGTCGGTCCAACTTTGGCTCACGTCATGATTTCTTGAGTTCCTGTCCCTGCATCAGGCTCTCTGCTGTCAGTGCAGAGCGCACTTCCAATCCTCTGTCTCCTCTCTCTCTCTGCCCCTCTGCCATGCATTTTCTCTTTCTCAAAAATAAACATTTAAAAAGGAAATCTTTCCAGAGTGGGGTGGGCTTCGAGGAAGAAATTGACCACATGGCTTCTGTAAGTGTGCTTTGCTTATCACCTGGTCCTTGTACTACTACTTTGCTCTTTGTGTTTTTTCAATGTGTGGTTACTGGAGTTTTCCTTTGCCTACTGTGACTTCTCAGCGGTTTCTGCCAGAAATATGTCCAGCACTCCAGGTATCACAAACCCCCCACCCCCACCCCCAGTTGAAGATAGTGATTATAATTCTTTCTGTGGAAGAAAAAAGGTCTTAAAATAATTCACACATCCTGCCCTCCTTGTCAGCTTCCTCATCCTCCCTCCTATGCATAGGACAATGCATCTGATTGATTCTCTGTTGTCTTTTCATGCCAAGATCTTCTCCATGAGCTAGTTCTTTTTTTTTTTCCTCTTCCTTTTTTCTTTTTCTTTTAACTTTATTTATTTATTTTGAGAAAGAGAGAACACATGAACAGGGGAGGGGCAGAGGGAGAGAGAAGGAGAGAAAGAGAGAACACCAAGCAGGCTCTATGCCGTCAGCTCAGAGTCCAACATGGGGCTCCGAACTCATGAGCTGGGAGATCATGACCTGAGCTGAAATCCAGAGTCAGATGCTGAACCAAATGAGCCACCCAGGTGCCTCTCTCTTCCTTTTCTTCACAAAGTGGTGCACCAGCATTTCTTTAAAGTGCTGCTTCTATTCTAGGCTTGGGAGACCCAACACCCATGAATCCTTGCCAGACAGATCTGGTGGCCCTCAACAACATACCTCCAACTTGCACACCTCTTCTAGTGAATAATAACATCCATGTTTCTCATGGAGTTACCTAGGCAGTCTGGCTATTGTTAAAGTTCATCACTGCCTTCATCACAGGAAAGGAAGGCTCATGATGAAATTAACTGCCGGTGTTCATTTCAAAAGAAATAGGAGTCAGGACTTAGGTAAGATTTGAGGGGGAGAAGAAGAGTAGGAGGAAAAAACTAGACTTCCTCTTATGGCTCACATTCAGTGACGTTCCCTTGCAATGCTCAAGGATATCTGTTAGTCTGAGAAAATGAAAGTGAGACCCCAAATACCTAGTGGGTTGTGAGGGGGAGGAGCACCTCAACATAAGGTTGTGAACCCAAGAAAGCAGCACCCTCAACAAGCCACCTCCACGTGAATAGTATCCTTGACATTTCTATTCTCACCCTGCAGTGCAATATCGTCATAACTGATAACCTTCTGATCAGATTTTTTTTTAATTTAAAAAAAGTCAGAAAAATATGTCAGTGAATGTCCCCTTTTGAAAAGTCATAGAAGCCTCCAAAGGTAAAGGACAAAACTCAAGAACTAGGTTTTAGAAGCTATTTATTTTACAGTGGGGGCAAGGAGCCTGAAAATTAAAAATGAAGAGTGTGGCTTCCTTTTGTGAATATATTGAAAGCTAGTCTACATCCCTGCAGAGTCCTTGATTTGGTTATCTTTGTTGCTTACCTCTTTGTAGGGAAATGAAGAACTCCTAAAATAACATTGACAATTGGTCTCTGTGGCCCTGTTCTACTTGACCTGTCTCACTTGTATCCATAACTGAATGGTGAAGAATTAAATGACAGCTGCTGTTGCCCTGCATCAGGACACATGACAGGAGATCTTCACTTCTTGCACCTCAGCATGGCCAATCCCAAATCTCTTTTTAGCAGACACACCTCTGGTCTTAAAATCATTAAGGTCAAGCTAGAGCAAGAGGCTTCCTCACTTCCCACTTCCCTTTGTGCTAGAGACAGCATAGCCTTATCCTAATTGTGACTTAGATTCTTAATAAAATATTAGTTAAATCTTGACTTGTTGTCAGGCCTTAACATTTTTTTGCATAGTGTTTCCATACTGTTTGGTTGTTTTTTTATGTCTAGGAATGTAGCCTGAAAATTATGGATGAATATAAAATTTTAGCTGTAGGGTATATATTACAAAATTACAAGTCAAGGGGCACCTGGGTGGGTCGGTCAGTTGGGCTTCCAACTCTTGGTTTCAGTTCAGGTCACAATTTCACAATTTGCTGACTGTGTGGAGCCTACTCAGGATTCCCTCTCTCCCTTTCTCTCTGCCCCTCCCAGGCTCACACTGTCTCTCTCTCACAAAAAATAAACTTAAAAAAATGAGATTATATTATATATATAACTATATATAGCATATATATATTTACCAGTACTTAATCATTTTGCTATTGAAAAATATTACATCATTAAAAAAATCTTTAGTGTCAAGTTGCAAATGAGAGTGGTATGCTATATATGCATCATCTTATGTCATTTGTGTCTACATGTACCATATGTTATCTAGATCTTTATCAGCTACATTGTTTATGACCTTTATTGTCCTCCCCCTCTGCCTCTTCTTCCCCCCATGTTGCCTCCACCCATCTTTTAACCTCCTCCCTCTGCTAGCCACTAAAATCATAACAATGTTACTATCTTGGAGTTATAATTATGGCTGGTTTATATTTTCTTCTTTCTTCTTGCCTGTATTTTGTAATTTTTTAATATTTGTATGTAATTTGACTTGTTCTCTTATACACAATTTCCTGTAATGACTCATGATTAGAACTTCAAAAGCCTCAGAAATATTAGCTGTAAATATTATAATACCAAAGGTCATTCTGTCTGAATTATTAGTGGTTTCATACAGTTTGAGTGGTTTTCAGTTTACACATGCTCTGAGAGCTAGAGAAACTTTTATCCAAACTAGTTCATCATCTTAAGGGGAGTAAACTGAAACCCAGAGAGGCTGACAATCAAAGCAACATAAGAAGTCACAAGGGCACCTGAGTGGCTCAGATCATTAAGCCTCCGGCTCTTGATTTCTGCTCAGGTCATGATCTCACGGTTTGAGTTCATGTCCCACATCGGGCTCTGCTCTGACAGTGTGGAGCCTGCTTTGTATTCTCTGTGTCCCTCTCTCTCTGACCCTTCCCCACTCATGCTCTCTCTCTTTCTCTCTCTCTCTCTCTCTCTCAAAACTAAACATGAAAAAATAATTTAAAAAAAGGAAGTCACAGAACTGGTGGTAAATCCAAGATTCTCACTGTACAATGGCTTTTATGACGACAATATGAATTTGTTTGAAATTCTTTTGTTTTACTTCAGTGGCTGTTGGAAAACATTCATACCTAAAACACACATGCATAAGTATGATGACAGAGTTACCATCTCTAAATTAGAATATTTAAAATGAAATAAAAAGTCATAATTCTGATGTGTGACAGATTGAAATATGCTGTGCTCAAAATAGCTTCATATTGTGAGTTTAATGTTAATTCATTTTGAAAGGGGACCTTATCAAAAATGTCCATTATAAAAAGAGAAGCTGACAGAAGATACTATGCTAACACCACTCAAGCTATAACCTTTATCTTGTAAGAATGGAAT
Organism: Hyaena hyaena; assembly: GCF_003009895.1. Lineage (NCBI taxonomy): Eukaryota > Metazoa > Chordata > Mammalia > Carnivora > Hyaenidae > Hyaena > Hyaena hyaena. The sequence continues at coordinate 634,863 of NW_024081166.1, forward strand.
GTCAAAATTTCAAGAGATTCTTCTTAGCAGTTGTTACATTTTAGACCAAAATTTATTAAAAAAATCAGATACAAGCTTAAAATAATTTTTGTGGTTATTATGACTGATGTGTGGGTAAAAATAATTGTTGCCATGGATGGAATACAGTAGTAGCTTTTATCTTGCTTGAACTACATTTTTTGTCTTTGCAAAGAGACCCTCTCTGCATCATACCTACATCCTTCCACCCAACACACACAAATTGACAACCTAGACCAGACTATGCTCCAGAAATTGTACCACAGAAATTTGGAAAGATCCCCAGTTAAGCTCCTTGTTCCCCAATTCCCCGTTATTTGATCTGGTTCAGTCTGGCATGTTGCTTGTGTTTATAGAGTGTAATAAGACATCTGCTACCCACCAGATCCCATCATGATCTGTGGCACTTCCCAGCTGACTGCCATCCTATTTATATTAATTGAACGCAGTGTATTCTGCATACACTGGTGATTACCCTCATTTATTTCAGTTCCTAAAGATTCAGGATTTCTCTACATGCTTTTACAACATTGCTCTACTCATTTGGCTCCAATTAGCTTCAGCTAACGAAAATACATTACAGCAAACCTCTGGTTATCCATTGCTGTTTCTTGTGACATAATTTGTGAGCCTTTAGCCCTTGAAGTAAAGACACTGGGAATTAAGTTATAGTATCTTTTGTGGGGCTGAGAAATATTAATTGGAGGCATCTGGGCTCATTTCCTTAAAGAAGATTTGTGATTTCTATTTAACTAATAAATGTTGACATAATTGAAGAGCTATAAGCCCCATATGTTGGACTTTCTGAAGAATTTCTGATTATCCCCTTGTTCAGTTAAGTAAGAAAATGCTTTGGCATTAACACTATGTCGTGGTTTATTTGCACTTAATATTTTAAAGTTATACTGAATGGCTAAAGAACTCATACAAAAGAGCTTTGTTAGAAATATATTAAAAAATAAAAATCTATCCCCAAATTGTTAAAAAGTGTCATTAGTTTAGTGAACTTATATATTTTTAAATTAAAAAACACTTTTTTTTACTCAGTGAACTGATTTTTCCATTCTAGTGTCTTATTTTAGCTCTAGAGTCTTGAATCAGACTCTAATTGCTTATGTTTTAAAGATAATAGTCTTTGCAATGACATTTTTGAGTAATGGTGATTCCTTCAAAGGATCTTTTTAGATGGGATCTAGACAATTGAAGAAAATTAAAAATGGATCATAATGGATCCTACAACAAATTACATTGCCTTATTTCTTATTAATAAAAAGTTATAATCAAGAAGTTCAGCAATTTTCCTGTCTTTTGGACTGGCATTTGCATATTACACAACCATCCTTTATGATATCAAATCTGGATTTTGATATGTTTTGAAATATAATCAATTATCATATATTAGTCTGAGGAAATTTTATTGTTAAATTATAACCCCAAGCAAAAAGTGTCTACTTATCACTCCTTTGAAAGTTTTGTTTTTAAATAGCGTTCTCATTTCATTTTATGTTTTTTTCCCCTTCCATCCCAAACTTGAAAAGACAAGGCCAATCATAGTCAAATACTGTAAAAGCTGTGCTCCCATGGTTTTTATGTAAAGTTAATAAAATAAATAAGAGGCAGCTGAGGATTTCAAGAAATCACTCCATTGAGGGGTTCTAGGAATATGACAACCACGAGTGTGAAGGTGGAGTCACCAGAAACCCTCAGTGGAATTATAGCTCAATAAATCAAAATTTTCTCCCTTTTACCTTTACAATATAACTCTGCATTCTATGCGGTGTCTATGTGTCACAGCATTCCCACCACTATCTTTTTAATTATCATGGAACTTCTACCTTCCTGTTACACCAGGTTAGGAATTTTTGGGGAGAGCTTTGCTGTATGCTTGATTGCAGTGGGTCTCAAACATTTTGGGTCTAGGGACCGCAGCATGGTAATAAATCCCTCACACTTGCCACAACCAAGTAAGAAAGAAAGAATGAAACAAAAACCATGAGGCATTTCGATAAAATTTCATGGAGGTGTATAATAAGTACATCCATGCCTGATTGTAATATCATCCATGTTAATAGGTCCATGGGCCAGCAGGTAGACCACCTACAGGTGGGCCCCTGTGGACCACCAAGTCTTGTAGCTGACTTGATGGGCTGTGAGTTACTGTTTTTGACAATCATTGCAAAATACAATTATCATTTTTCTCTTTAACTTGTGTCTTCCTTGATGACAAACTTGGTGAACTATTTTTTTCCCCAGGATTTCTTGTTCTCATATGTCTTCTCCACCCTCATTTTCTTTTAAAGTATTAGCAAAATTTTACTTTCCTTAATCAAAAAAACTCTGTGTAGATTCTTCTGGCTAAGTAGACAAACACACCAAAACACCCCCTCCCCCCAAAAAAAGCATTAATCTGGAAGCTGGGTTCAAATTCTGATCTTTATCATTTGTTAGCTCTGTAACTATGGACAAGTCTTAAATATCTCATTATTTTCCCATTTTGGAAATAATATTAGTATCCATCTCCTAAGATTGCACTATAAGCTTTTGGTATATAAAAAACCACCCAAACATAGTGGCTCAATACAATAAACAGTATTATTTCTATAACCCTATGGATTGGCTACAGAGATCTTTTGATCTGGAGAGACTAGCAAAGGGTTGTTTAGGATGATTTTATTTACATGTCACTGGTTGGCAGGCTAGTTGGTCTGGGGAGACCTCACCTCAGATGGGGGATATCATCTGCCAGATGGGCAATGTGTCACTCACCATCCAACAGGCTAACTCATGCTTCTTCACATGGTGCTGTCAGGACAGCAAAAAAGAGCAGGTCTGTTTTCAAGGCTCCACTTGCATCATATTTGCTAATGCTCTTTACTAAAGCGAGTCACATTGGTCAAGCCCAGATTGAAGGTGTAGAGATATAGGCTCCGTACCTTGATGGGAAGAGTGAAATTCATATCACAGAGGAGCATTGTTCAAGGATGGGTGGATTTGCGGCCTTTTTGCAGTCTGCCAGATGAGGATGAGAGGGCAGTAGTGCCTAGATCAAGTGCTTTGGGTCAGTGATGGCATTTAGTGAGAGTTCAAATAAATTTTACCTGCAGCGTTCATCATGTCCGTAATTAGCACCACCCTCAGTCTCATTTCTTGCCATTAAAGCTGGTTTTGTGTGGTTTTTTCTTTTATAAGAAAATGAGAAATTATATCAGTTTAGATGCTGTTGAAATTCTGATCTTCAGCCTCTGAGTCTTTGCAATATTCTCCCAGGAGGACTTTCTTTAAGGTGAGTGACATGGTCATTACAGGGAAAAAAATTTTATCCAGTTTATTCTTGACAATGCCTGCTACCAGGGTGATAAATACAAAAAGTCTGGATTTTCTCCATTTTAACTTCTAACTTTCCAGCCTTATTTTCCGCAATATTTTCAGCCTGCACCTAAACCCAACCCACATGCCTTGAATTCCTGCTTGAACCTGCTGGAACTTTTTGGAAATGCACTTCCTCCTGCCTGGAATGTTCTCCAGTCACAAATAGGGAACTGGAACGTTATGAAATGTCTTATTTTTAGAAGACTGTCCTTTACATCTCCTGCAGAGATAAGAACTCATTCATCTGAGCTCCCATAGGGTTCCGTACATGTCAGAAACTTAACCCATATTTCATTCCACCAGAGAATCCTTTTCAATACAATACTCTAGGGAGATACTAATATTTAACTGTTCAATACATGAATTTACAATCTAAGGCTTGATTCTGAATATTATGAATACTTCCTTTTGTAACTTTTCCTAAATGTTGTCTATGCTTACTATTACATAAGAATATGAACCAAAAAGTTGATACAAAGTAAGGGAATCACTCATTAATGGTGAAAAGAGTTGAAATAAGCACATGATCAGAATAGCTTAATAGGATTAAGGAACCTGTGGGGTCAATTCAAGCAAGACTCATATTTTGGAAAAACAAACTTCATCTTTCAGAGTAAACAGACAACTGTCGTGGGAATATATATGCTCCCCCGGGTGAAGCCAGGATCTGTCACAGAAGGATCATAGAAGATGGAAGTTAGCTTCTGTGGTGCTGAAAGGAAACTAAACTAGTTCATCTGTTGATTATTAGCTCCTTGCAGGTAGTGACAATTTTTCTATGTTTTTTTCTTGTGGCCGTGAGCACATTGTACAGTGTAGGACACCTAAAAAAATGTGAATGACTATATCTGTAGGATGAATGAGAAAGATTCATAATGTGGTACCCAGTTTTAGGTCACATAATGAATATACACTTTTTTGCCCATGAAGACTAAGGGTGAGAACAACTGCTGGTCTGGGGAATAGCTTTTATCCATCAGACAAAACGAGTGTACTTATCTTGGTCAATATTCTCTAATTTTCCAAACGTCTGCTGATTCCCTTGGAGGTGAGGATCTGGAATGGCATCCTCTTCCTAAGTTCATACTTAGGGGATAGTTCATGGAAGATGAAGTTAGACTCGAGAGGGACAGTCCATGTTTGACAAGGGACATCTCTGTTGGATGTGCCTGCTGTAGGAATTTTTGCAGGATAGACCTTTAAACTGGGATGTCATTCATACATATGATTTGACTTCCACTCTGAGATAATCTTGGTATTATTCTTTCTTTAGACAGAGGTCTCCATTGTGGTTGATTTTGACCCTCCATGGACATTTGCCAAAGTTTGGAAGTATTATTGTCACACTGCAGAGAGGGGGTAATTAGCATTCACGGGTAGAGGCCAGTGATGCTGCTAGCTATCTATGGTGCACATGGCAGTCCCTCACAACACAGAATCCTTTGGTCCCAAATGTCAATAACACAATGTCAAGAAGAAACCCTGCTTTACAGTGTGCCTGTTTTGGCCAGGCTCAGAATTTTGGATTTCCATTCCTTTATAGGATTTTGCTTAAATATTGTAGTATAATTCTCCCACCATCTCCCCTATTTTTATTGACATATACTTGATATACAGAACTGTATGTGTTTAAGGTGTACAGCATATGACTTACATATATTATGAAATGGTTACTACAGTAAGTTCAGTTAATATCCATTATTTTTTTATAGATACAAAACAGAAGAGGATTTTTTCTTGTGATAAAATCTCTTAGGATGTACTCTCTTAACAATTTTCAAATATACCATAAAGTAGTGGTAATTCTAGTCATCACGTTGTACATTACACCTAGTACTTTGTCTTATAACTGGAAGTTTGGGGGTGCCTGGGTGGCTCAGTTGGTTAAGCGTTTGACTTCATCTCAGGTCATGATCTTGCAGTTTGAGAGTTGGAGCCCCTCATCAGGTTCTGTGTTGACAGCTCGGAGCCCAGGGCCTGCTTTGGATTCTGTGTCTCCCTCTGTCTCCTCAACTCATGCTCTGTCTCTCTCTCACACACAAAAATAAATAAACATTAAAAAAATAAATAAACAAAACTGGAAGTTTGTACCTTTTGACCACTTTCATTCAATTCCCCATCTGAAATATAATTCTGTAATATGTTTTGGAATGATGACTTTTTTAAATTAAATATAGCATTGATCATTTTCTTTTCCTGAAAGTAAAATCTTTAAAGATCTAAAATTAAATGGTTTTGGAGATATTTTAAATGAAGTGGAAACTGACCAACTGAACTTAAAATGCTTTGAAATAAACTTAACTGACTTCCCTCAACTGGAATCTCAGATAGTAACTGTTTTGCAGCTATAAGCAGTATTCACAACCTGGACCTTCAGAGGCTGATATCAGAGATGAACTCATATTGGTTTGGATTTCATTATGCTTAATAACTATGATAAATGCCAGTCATGGATTCTTGCAAATTCAGTCCTGGGAAAATTTCCATAAAGATGTGACTCAGGTAAAACAAATGTGTTTCAAGTATCTAATCTACAGTGAACAATTTGTCCTATCCCTAAGGAATGAAACGATAATTTCAAACACATGTTTGGGAAACTGGACAGTAAAGACAATATGAAGATTGTCATAGTAGCTTGTTTAAGAAAACAGTATTCATTTGAAATCTTACCAGCAAGGGTCTACTCAAGTGGTAAAATGGCACACCAGTGAGGAGAGACATTGGGTAGCTCTCAAGGATGCCTTCCTTCCCCCCACCCCGGACTACCCTCTGCCAGAACTAGGATCCAGCAGTGCTCTCTGACCACCTCCCAGAGCCCCAAAGGGACAACCTGGGCCTCCTGATTCACGAAAGAAGCTGGTGCCTGGAGTTAACTGTCTCTTCCCATCTCTCATCTAGGGATGGGGGAATCTCCTTTCTTTCCCGTGGAGTGTTTATGAGGAAAAATCCTAGTAGCTTTGACATTGAAACCATGCAACTGTTTGCCTATTTGTTGAAAACTGGTAGAAGGAAAACAGCACAGCCTGACACAATAATTATAGGACGATTGGGAAAGAAATCTGTACCAATGCCAGGGGACATAAAAGCTATTTCCCTTCCAAATATCTTGATGATTGAGATATAAAACACTTCTCTTATATTTAGACTTAGAGGAACAGTAGCTGAAAACTTCAGTTTCTTTCCTCTGGATGCATAAGGCTTCTCCGATAGGGTACAGGAGAGGGAGTGGGTAATGGCTAAATACAGATTTAGAGACCAAGGGCAAATGCCCGAGTCTTTCTTGAGCTTGTGCACCTCCTTGGTGCACAGGGTGATGGAGCCATTACTGGCAACCTAATGTGGTTGAATCTGGACTTGCAGGAAAAAAGAAAAGATTTTTTTTTTTCATTCAGGGAAACAGCTGGAAGCTCTTTCTGAGCCTTGTGTTTTGGATCACCGCAGGTGATGGATGCCCCTAGTGTAAATGCTCAAACTTTACAGTAAGGTTAGAACCAAGGGCAGGAACTCCTGCATGGAGATGTGAATCCCAGCCAGGAGGAGACATGATTAAGGCTCCTGCCACTACAAGTTTGTCTGTAGAGAATCAGCAGTCCTGATAGTCCTGCTCATATTAGCTGGGCTGGGCGGGCCTTAGATCCTCTCTTTCTGGCTTCCTTGTCCTAGGGTTCCATGCTTTACCTCTTCCCCTCCGACTTGTCCCTCTCTCTTCTACTATAGCTTTGTTGGACCAAAAGATGAGGAAAGGAGTTTCCTGCTTTCTTTTACCAAAAGGTGTTGGCTGGAGGTGAAATCTGGAGTTTGGCCTGGGACTCACTACTCAACTACAAAGTCAGGTAGCCTGGGGAGGCCAGAGCTAAGACTGTCTTTGAAATGTTCCACCTCCACTGTATCCCCTTCTCAGTTTCCAAGAGGACAGTGGCTCTGGAAGAAGAGGCAGAGCAGGACTCTGCCTGAGAGTCTAAGATGTGGGTCCTATGGACTCACTCAGGCCACCTTTGTCCTTGGGGAACTAGCCGGGGGAGCTCTGCCTGTCCCCAACCTCTAATGGGCCTTCTCATAGAAGCCCTATTACACATTTATCTACCTTTTAGTGAAACAATGGAAACATTAGGTAGTGGCAGCTTCCCTTGCTTAGGCTGGGGGCAGGGGATAGGAATGGATTGCTTTTTCCAAAAGGAAAAAAGTAAATTACCTTCAAAGTTTTGGATTTTTTTTTAAAGAAGGGAGACATTTTTCAGTGACTGCTAGATTGTTTTACTTTTTTTTTAAAGTTTTTTATTTATTTTTGAGAGACCAAGAAAGAGAGAGAGCAAGTGTACGAGGGAGGGGCAGAGAGAGAGGGAGACAGAGTCCCAAGCAGGCTTTGCACCACCAGTGTGGAGCTGGATGTGGGGCTCAAACTCATGAACTGTGAGATCATGACCTGAGTCAAAATCAAGAGCTGGTCACTTAGGTGACTGAGCCACCCAGAGGCCCCTTGTTTTACTTTCTCCTTACCCTCCCCTCCCCAGTTGGTAAATTTCTCCTTATCCTCCCTGTAAATACATTTCACTTACTGACGATTTTCTCCACTCATTTGAGGTAATGCACTATTCTAATAGGTACAACTTTTAGAGTCTGTCCCTCATCTTTGCCTCACCTTCAACTCCATTCTTGTCAATGAGTCCTACCTGTGCTTCTGGCCCCTCTACCCTCCCAGCCAGTGGCTTCAGTCATCCAAGGCTTTGTGTGCTGGGATTGCTTAAATTTTGCCTCACCATTTTCCCCTTTGCGGATTAAGGGACCATTTGTAACATGTCTGTGCAAATTTTATAAAACGCACTGCTATGTCAAGATGTTTGAAATGAATTTCAGCAAGTAATGAGTTAGCATAACAAATAAACACCCTGTACCACCATTTGAATTGCTCTTTTTTCTCAATCCTGATCCCAAGAAACCAGAATAAGTCAAAGGAGCCCCCTCTCCTGAAGCAAAATGTATTAGTATTCAGTCCTGATATGTCATTTATTCAGAAGAGTGAAACATTTATTAAAAGTGGGAATTGGGGTAAGGGCAGAAGGGGATACTCCTGGTTGTGATTGTTTTTAAAACTAAATGATAAACTATTTTGTAATTGTACAACTTTGAAAATTGTACTTTACTGAACACTTACCAGCAGTCAGCATCCTGATTTTGATTGGACGTTTCCTCCCACATTTTAATCTGTTCTTTGTTTAGTTCTGGGGCAATAGGGCAGCTGGCTCAGACTTTTGGAGTTTATGCTTTTGATGAGTGAGCACTCAGTTTTCGTTCCCAGGAAGGTCATTTCAGGTACAAACCACTTCATTCTACTATTTCAATTTCAAAATAAAAGAAAGCTTATTTTAAAAAACTATCTCTTATAACATATACTAAGATATAAACAAAGAGAAGATAACAATGAAAACTATAATAATGGACTGATGCTAATTTATGAATCCAATAAGGAATGTATGGTAGAATGAGAACTGGAGATCTAGTAGCTAAAAGCAGGAATTCTTGGGGCACCTGGGTGGCTCAGTTGGTTAAGCATCTAACTCTTGATTTGGCTCCGTTCATGACGTCACAGTTGGTGAGTTCAAGCCCTGAGTAGGGCTCTACACTGTTGTGGAGACTACTTGGGATTCTCTCTCTCTCCCTCTCTCTTTCTGCCCCTCCCTAGTGCTCTTGTGTGCTCCCTCTCTCTCAAAATAAATAAATAACTTAAAAAAAAAAAAGAAGGAGGACTTCTCATGCTCTGATGAAAGAATTCATTTGTTCATTTGCTCATTCATTCATGATGGTCTTCCTGTGCATCAGTTAGTAAATATACACTAAATGTTTGTTATCAATGAGGTACCATGTTAATCTTTACAAAGTGGGATTAACAAACTCATATGCCTGCAGGATAAGGCTGTGAACAGGCTAGTGAAGTTGGCCAAGTATTAGGTAATAGAGAGTGGTGGGGACTTGTCAGGTGGAAAGCACATGTCTCACCTAACTGGACAGCCACTACTCAGCTCCTGTTAAGTCCAGTATTTTCCAGGTGTTCAAAGGAATATGAAGTTTCAGATATTTTAGGAAATTCAATAATTTCTTGATTTTAGAATAGCATGTCATTTCATTCTACATTATATTGGTGGTTTGAGCCAGGGTAATTAGGCACGGAAAAGAAAGAAAACTCAGCCAGATTGGAAAGAAGTAAAACTATCTCTATTTGCGAATGATACAGTCTTTCACATAGAAAACCCTAAGGAGTCTGCTGAAAATAAAACTATTAAAACTAACAAATGAGTCTCCAGCAAGGTTACAGAATGTCAAATAAATATGCAAAAATCAATTTTTATATACATTTCGTAATCGACAATCAAAATGAAATTAAGAGAATGATTATATTTACAATACCATCCAAAAGAATAAATATGTAGGAATAAATTTAACAAGAGAAATTCAAGACTTATACATGAGAACTAAAAAACATCATTGAAAGAAAGAAAAGAAGTCCTAAAGAATGGATAGATATCACATGTTAATGTACGGGAAGACTTAATATTCTCAGATGGTAATACTCCCCCAAATTCCAGCTGACCTCTTTGCAAACATGACAAGCTAATCCTACAATTCCTATGTTAATGCAAAGTAACCAGAATAACCCAAACAGTCTTGAGAAAGAGTAACAAAGTTTGACAACACCCATTTCTGCTTTTAAAACCTACTACAAAGGTATGGTACCCAGGACAATGTCATTCATACTGGCATAAGTACAGAAATAAACCCTCACATTTTGGTCAATTGATTTTTGACAAAAGTGCCGAGACAATTCAATAGAGAAAGAGTAATCTTTCAACAAATGGAGCTGGGGACAATTAATTAGATATTTACATGCAAAAAAAAATGACGTTAGACTCCTGTCTCACATAATACACAAAAATTGGTCTAAATGGATCATAGACCTAAATGAAAGAGTTAAAACTTTTAAAACTCTTAGGAGGAAATATAAGAGTAAATCTTTGTGGTCTTGGGTTAGGCAATTTTTTCTTAGGTGTTACACCAAAAGCATAAATGACAAAAGAAAAAAATAGATACATTGGATCTCATCAAAACTTAAAAAAAAAAATTGTGTTGTCAACAATACCAAGAAAATGAAAGGACAACCCACAGAATAGGAGAAAAGAGTTGCAAATAATGTATTGAGCAAGGAACATGTATCCAAAATATATACAGAATTGTTACAACTTAGCATTAAAAAAAGATAGAAAATCCAATTAAAAATCAAAGGGGGAATAAAAAGAAAAAATCAGACAGAGAACTGGAATAGACATTTTTTTCCAAAGAAAATATGTAAATGGCCAATTAGCACAAAAATGCTTATTATTAAAGAGGTTTTTTTTAATATTTTTATTTATTTCTAGGAGAGAAAGAGAGAGAGACAGCATGAGCAGGGGAGGGTCAGAGAGAGAGGGAGACACAGACTCTGAAACAGGCTCCAGGCTCTGAGCTGGCAGTTAGCACAGAGCCCGACGCGGGGCCCGAACCCACGAACCGCGAGATCATGACCTAAGCGAAAGTCGGACACTTAACCGGCTAAGCCACCCAGGCGCCCCTAAAAATGCTTATTATTAATCCTTAGGGAGATGAAAATCAAAATTACGAGAAGATACCACTTCACACACACTAGGATAGCTAGGATAAAAAAGAAGTCAGACAATAACAAAAGTTGGTGAAGACTTGGAGAAATTGGACCGTTCAAACACTGGTAGTGGGAATGTCAAATGGTGGAACCACTTTGTAAAACAGTCTGGCAGTTTCTTAAAAGGTTAAGCATAGACATACCCTATGACTCAGCTGTTTCACTCTTAGGTGCATATCCAAGAGAAATGAAAACCTGTCCAGACAAGGATTTGTACACAGATATATATAGCAACATTATTGATAATAGCCAAAAAGTGGAAATAACCCAAATGTCCATTAATCATGAATAGATAAATAAAATGTGGTGTATTAATAAGCAGAACATTATTTTGCAATATAAAATAGTAAAGTATTGAAGTATGATACAACATGGGTGGATCTTGAAAACATTATGCTCAGTGAAAGAAGTCAGTAACAGATGAACCCATATGGTAGAATTCCATTTTATGAAATAGCCAGCATAGTCAATTCTACAGACATTGAAAATAGATTCATGTTTGCCTAGGGCAAACAGGAGGGACGGAGAATATCCGTTGATGGGTGCAGAAGTTTTTTGGGGGGAAGGAGGGTTGGTGTGATAAAATTGTTCTAAAATTAGATCATGATGATGGTTACACAATACCTTGAATATACATAAAGAATAACTCTGTGGGGAACATGAACATACACACACACATGGGTGTGTGCACACAAACACAATGTGTCAACCATACCAAATGTATTTGCAGAGTGAATTTGTCATGAAAGTTGCCGATTCATGACTCCTGTTGGGGATGATAAAAGGACAAAAACACATGTTCTAGCCATTAAATAACCATCAGATTAGTAGGAGAAATGAGAAGATAGGCATAAATAATTACAACAATAGAGAATTATGAAAGTAGGAAGTTCTGGCTGTGTGTTCAAGGGCAAGGTGTTATGAAGGTAGTGGCCTTGAAGAAATAACTCTGTTTTAAAAAGAGTGTATGACATTTATATCTACATAAAACACCAAAAAAAACTAATTGAACTGTGTTGATATGATTATAGAGATAAAACATAAAATCAAATTTTATTTGCCAAATGTTCAATAGTGGAGTGATTAGATCAATAATTACCCAAAGCCAAGTCCAATGTAAATATCACCATAATAGAATGAACTTATAAAATATAAGACTAGATCTGAAATTTTATTTAAAATTGTTTAATATCATGATTATTTGAATTTGGGGGAGTCAAATATTAAACATTTGACATTGTGAGGGTCCCTGACTGACTCAGTCAGTAGAGCATGAGACTTTTGATCTCGGGTTACTAAATTCAAGCCCACATGTTGAGTGTAGAGATTACTTAAAAAATAAAATCTTAAAAAAAAGAGGTTGGCACCATGGACCTGGAATGCTGATTTCTCTAACCGCTCATCTACCGGATGCCCCTTTAGTCACTCTGGGTACTTAATGCATATTTGCTTTCAACTGGTATATTTAGTAAGATCATTAGTAATTTTATATTCAGCAGCATATAACTCAGGAAAGTGTTTTTTAGTTACATTTTACAACTTGGGACAAATCTATAATAGCCTTTATCTTCAGTAAGTGTATAAAAATCACTGGAATTAGTTTTTGGTTAATTTTTAACCTCAGAGACAAATGCTTTAAGAGCATTCTCACAAAATTATTATTTTGAGGTTTGATTAGTGAGAAGAAAATGTAATTTGGGAAAACTATTTTTCTATTTTTAATGTTTATTTATTTTTGAGAAAGAGAGAAAGCAAGCAAGCAGGGATGGGGCAGAAAGAGATGGAGAGAGAGAATCCCAAACAGGCTCCATGATGTGGGGCTTCATCTCATGAACCCATCAGATCATGACCTGAGCCGATTTTGAAAGCTGGACACTCAGCTGACTGAGCCCCCCAGGTGTCCCGGGAAACGCATTTTTCTTTAACACTTTCTTCTTTTGTTTATACTTACATTCTTCATTATGTCTAGCTGGTAGATGATTTATTATGATGTTATGTAGGATTTGGGATATTTTCCTCTTTGTAACATGTCAGTGTGGCAAAATTGACATTCTGATTTTAACTTATCCTCATAAACTATGAAAATTCCATTGCAGAATCTTTGTCTTCAAAGTTTTAAAATTTCTATGGGGTTAAGTAACTGAAAACTAAATATAACTCTTATGGGTTATTTTCTTTCATGTTTTAACTGCTTACACTATAACCAATTCTACTATGATTGGAGTGTGATAGTGGTGGGTTGTCTGTTCTTCACCTGTGACCAAGACTCTCCCACCTAAGTCTGAGAACCAAGCTTTTCCAAATCCTCTTTGCTATAAGGTTCTGGTCAGAGTTTCCCGTTGAGAGTAATTTGTGTGGGATGTGGAAGATGAAGGTGAGGGGGAGCCCTGTACTTGAGAAACTGTGGTGTTAAGCCATGGTGACTTTGTAGACTGATTTAGGGGCTCTCTTATGGTCCCAGTGACAGTGGTTTCTCAAATTCCCTGCAAGCTGCAGCTTCTCCATATACCAGTGGTCCAGGCTGCCATCATTAGTAACTGCTCTTGATCTCTTGGCTTCATGTTTGTAGACCTTTACTTCAATCATATAAGCCATCACTCCTTTATCACACTTATCACTTTCATATTCATTTTTAAAACAATTTTTCAATGTTCTTATTCATTTTTAAGAGAGAGAGAGAGAGCGAGAGAGCAAGCAGGGGAGCGACAGAGAGTGAGGGAGACAGAATCCGAAGCAGGCTTCAGGCTCTGAGCTGTCAGCACAGAGCCTGTTGCGGGACTCAAACCTTCAAACCATGAGATCATGACCTGAGCCAAAGGTGGACACTTAACCAACCCAGGCATCCCTATTTTCATATTCTTATAGTGACTCCCCTTTATGATCAAACTCAGACTAATAGAATGTGATTCTAATCTTTATTAATAATCTTTGTATTATTACTTATATTTTTATAAGCATATCTTGTCTCCAAAAGAATGCATTTTTTCCTACAATTTATCTCATTAATGGACTCTCTCTTAATACTGATGTACTTCTCAGTTTATTTTTACTCAACCACTGGATATTTCCTAACCCGTTTAAAACAAATTTATCATCTGCTAACACTGCTTATTATTTCTGCAATTAATTTTGGTAATAATAACAGATTGTACTTCAGCTGAGTGGCAGAATTTCAACACACAGGGTGCGTGAAATTTTTTTGTTCAGGCTATACCTAGTATGCTTTTATCTATATTCGAATGTAAATTTTCAGAGCATGACAATAAATCTGAATGACACGTCTTATTTATATTACTGACATCATTATACTGATTAAATATGTTGGTAACTTATCAAGTACCTGTCATTGATTATGCACAACTTCAGGAAGACCAATGGTTCTTTAGTTCTATGATGATCCGAATACAAAGGCTGAAGCTAAAGTCAAAGAGAAGATTTTGGCAGAATTCTGGGGAGAAGCTGAATGTCAGTGCATCTTGAGATCATTGTGCATTGGGGGGGGAATCTCAAGAAATATTCACTTTCCAACTAGTTGATGACATTAATTATGATTTACAAAAAGCAGATGCAGACTCAGAGGTATATAATATGTACCCACAAGTAGAAAAGATAAGGAAAATAGACTGGCTTCCTTCCCCCCAGTCTTCTTCAGAGAAGGCATTTTTTAGTTTTCCTCTGAAGTGCATTGAAAGGAGTTCCTTGGAAACCTTCATAGTCAATTCAGCATTTTGTAGCAATTAGAATACTAAGGAAGCACTTGTCATTTCATGTGAAAAAAGATAGACGTTTGAAAAAATAAAATGTCTTCTCATAGTTTCAAGGTCACTAAAATGTTAAGTGGAAAGTTGCTAAATGTGGTAAATGAAAACACATTTTCATATATAAGGTACCAGGAACGATTCATTTTTATTTTCATGTTCTGAAGAATCTCTATGTAATTGTTCTGTGGGTATTCAGAGAAAGGAATTATAATCTTTTGGCAATACATGTATTGTCTAGGACACTCAGGCTCTTGTTGTGGAACCTGGGAGATAAACACTGAGTTAGAAGCATGTAATCATGCATGTTGGTAAATGTTCTAAAGCCCTTTTCTAAATCCACAGGAGAAAAATCTGTCACTTTCCAGAATGCATTCAATATAACAAGAACAGCATTATGTTGTAAATGGATCTAATGGGTGACAACTGATATGCTCAGTGATCGTAGACGATCAACACAATTATTTATGTAAATGTTTGCCCCCAGGCATTCTGGGGACAGCAGGGTCCTCTTGCCAAGATGTTTTTTTCTCAAGGACCTAAGTACTAGTAAAAATTGGGAGCAGAAACATTAATCAAAAAGAAAAGTTTTTAGAGTTTATTTTTGAGGTTTATTGTCACTGTTCTTAGTGAATTGATAATCTTAATTGGATATATTTGGAATCAATCCAAATTCTTATTTGGAGATTGAATTGTTCTAGTGATTAAACAAAGTAACTGAGGTCACCACCCTATTCAATAAGATATTTTTTGGCATGTAATTAATTATAATCTCATTGTAAATCCTTTTGATTTAAAGATTAATGTTGATTCTTTGCTTCGATTATGCTATTCATTTTTTTTTAATTAAAATTAAGGCATGCAACAGATCTCTATAGAACTTCTTCAAGATGTTGGTCTATTCATTTAAAAAGACATTTTATTTTTTTTGTTAAAAGCAATAGATTTGGCATAACTACATTATTTCATTATTCTGTTATGTTGTATAGTCAATATGTATTTTGTAACGATTTTCATTTATGTTTTTTATTTTTTGAGAGAGAGAGAGAGTGCAACTGAGTGAGGGGCAGAGAGAGAGGGTGAGAGAAAGAAATGTTTTTACCTGAAGCAGGGTTTCTGGTTTTATCTGAAGTGGGGCTGGGGCTCACCCAAAGTGGGGCTCACCCGAAGTGGGGTTCGTGTTCACCTGAAGTGGGGCCCACCCGAGGCAGGGCACATGCTCGCCCCAAGTGGGACTCGAACTGATGATCTGGGAGAGGATTTGGGGCCTGTGTCTTAGAGGCAAACTTAAAAGTTGGGGCACTAGAGGTGGGGTCCAAACTCTTCACCCCTTAGGGACAAGTTGGGAGTAGGAGGTTCCCTTCTGACTGTAAGGCACTGAGCCAGGGGTAGGGCTTACAGTGAACGTGGCTTTCAGCCTTTCCTACCCTACCCATTTTGATGTATTTTCTCAGCCCCTGATGTGTATGAGCCCTCAACTAGTTTCTGGATTTCTCTAGAGGGAATTGATCCATGTGTAGCAATGTATCCCTGGAAGGAGGGAAATTCAGGAGGCTCCTCTGTTGCCATCCTGGAAGCATCCCCAGAAAGATTTAGTAAGAATAAAAATGGCCGGTATTCTAATTGAGAGGTTTAGCTACCTGAGAATAAAGCCAGAAAAGGGAGCAGTACAAGACCACAGCGGTATGGAAAAGGAGTTGAGTGGGTGAGAATGACAACATTTTGCAGTTATTTAGAATTAACTTTAACTTTTTTTGTTGTTTTCTTTTTAAGAATAGATCCCCTTATCCTATTATTGGCAATGATGATGATTGCTTTTCAGGGCTAGAGTTACAAACTGAACAACACTGATCAGCCCTTCTGAGATGGGCTGTACCTGGTGATCAGGATTGGATTCTGTCTGTAATTCATAGCAATTACTAAGATAGTTGGATAGTATACATGGCAGACACTGGGCCATATGGGATTGCATTCGCCTGCAGAAGTTTATCAGTAGTTTGAAACAAATGCTAATGATAATTAGATATAAAGCAAGCTCTAGGTGTTTAGTGAGTTGGTGTGGTTAAAAAGTCTGCTAGAACTGAGCTTCTCAAACTACCTTTGGTGGAGCCCAGATCTTTTACCTCCTTCCCTCCTCTCATACTGCCCCCACCGCCTTTAAAAAATTCTGGCATGGGCTGATACTTTTGTAAAATACAATATAAATTAATTAGTAGAAAATTTATTTTTTTAATGTTCTATTTATTTTTGAGAGAGAGATAGAGACAGCATGAGAAGGGGGGAGTCAGAGACACAGGGAAACACAGAATCTGAAGACAGGCTCCAGGCTCTGAGCTAGCTGTCAGCACAGAGCCGGATGCGGGAGTCAAGCCCATGAACTGTGAGATCATGACCTGAGCTGAAGTCAGATGCTTAACCGACTGAGCCACCCAGGCACCCCAATTAGTTGAAATATAAATATAAATATAAACCTCCACTTAAAAAATTCTATTCAACAGGCATAAAATACCCTATCAACTTGCTATAAAAGTTTCTAAATATCAATGGTCCTCTCTCTAATTCTCAAGTGTAAATTAAATGTTTTTATAAATAGGATTTAATAATTCTAATTTAATACTTCTTCCCAGAGAGAGCCTCAAAGAAATTCTTTTTTTCCACCTAAGTTCTGGGGCCATATACCTGTTAGGTAGAAGCTAGAACAGACCAGTGGAAGAATGCCCTGGGGCAGAGTCCCCAGTCCTTGAAGGGGAATGATAGACACATCAGCTGGAGGTGAGGAGGGTAAAAAAAAAAAAAAAAAAAGCTACACTTTATAAGTCTGGGAGCTCAACATCCTGACCTTGTGGCTTCCAAGACATCGGGGTTGGCATACCACGAGCCACAGGTGGGAAGCTTGCGCTCCTTTCTCCACCTCTTCCCTCCAGGGTAACCCCTAGACTCATTATAATACATTTCCATTGCGGAGACAGCCCCGCCCAGAGAGAAAGGCTGCCAGAATGGCTGGTATAAACCGCATAGAGTCAAAAACTCCCCCTCCCAAACTGAGGGAGGAGTTCCCCAAGTGACTGGAAGCAGTTCTCCACTCCAGACCTCCCCACCGAGTGTCACAGCTACTCCCAGCCTGCAGAGACCCAGTATCCAATCCCCAAACAACTTAGGGGCTGGTTCCTCCTGAGGGCATCTGCCTGCTCTCCCACCTTGAGAATGTACTGTAAAGCAGTTAGCTTTAATAAACTGCTCTGTGCTTGCTACCTTCCTTCTGGCTGTCTTTATTCTGAGTGTGGATCCCCACGTAAATTTTCTCTCGGGAATCCATGGATGGAGACAGAGACCTCCATTCACACAACACTCACTGGGGACATACCGGCTCAAGAGAACTGGAATATTACAAAGAGAAGATCATTTAAGATGTTTTTGGGAGCAATGCCCAGGTGAAGAATTGTTGTTGAAAACTGACCTCTATGTTTCAGAGCCAAAACATAACGCAAAGACAGAGCTTGGGATAACAATGAATAATAGCTTTACTGTTTTGTGGGGCAAAAGAATCTGCAGCAGGCTATGGGCTCTTAAAACTGCAAGCCCACCTGGAGGAAAGGGCGGGGTGGATTGTAGGGAAATACAGGACCTAGCTGGTTTTGACAGGAATTGTGGACCATGCCGCCAGCTTCCTTTGTCCTGTCTTCCGGGTGGTATCAGGTTCCTGAAACAAAAGGCTATGAATGGAGGGGAGTTTGCAGAAGAGGCAAGGAAAAAGGTTACTTAGTTTAAAGCCGAATTCCACTGAAGCATTAGTGCAGCCATTTTGATTTTTGTTCAACTTTATGCTTTTAAGCATATCTCTCAGTGGGAGGAGGTCATCCAAGGACCTGACCACAGGTGGACGGAGCTGGATCCGGACAATCGGAGGCTGCTCCCCGCTCCCTGTCCATGAACTCTGTTCCGCCCACCACTTCCATAGTGTGCGCCACCGTTTGCAAGGACTCAGCCACATGCTGCTGAGAACACCTGCATTATGTACATAGGGCTGAATCTGGTTAATGCAGCTGTTGAAGAGAAGCCTAGAAAGCAAGTTTCCTTGCTGGCTGAAACTGCCCCCTCCCAGTGTGGAGCAGCCCTGCTCTTTCCTCATTCTCTCCTCTCCCTCTCAGTAAGGGCCGATTGCAGATCCCACACGGGGAAACTAGGCAGTTGTGAACCTACACTCTTGGTTCATCTCTTTGAAGATTATGAAAGAGAGGATAATAATTTCACTTTTGACTTTTGAAATAATTTAAGGAAAGAAACATTACTGAATTAATAGGCTGAGAATGCAGTAACATGAAACCTAGGACTTAAGGCTATCTTGCATATAAAATAAAAGGGGCTTAGGTGGCAAATCTTTTTACTGATACACATGTTTAAATTTTTTTTTACAAATAAATGGGATCAGTTGACTTTTATTTTTTAAATGTTTATTTGTTTATTTTTAAAGTTTATATATTTTGAGAGAGGGAGAATGTGAGCAGGGGAGGGGCAGAGAGAGAGGGAGAGAGAGAATCCAAGCAGACTCTGCACTGTCAGCACAGAGCCTGATGTGGGGCTTGAACTCACGAGCAAGATCCTGATCTGAGCTGAAACTAAGAGTTGAAAGCTTAAATGACTGAGCCACCCAGACAACCCTAAAAGTTTATTTTTGAGAGTGGGGGAGGGACTGAATGAGAGGGAAAGGGAGAATCTGAAGTGGGCTCTGCACTGACAGCAGATGCTGGACTCGAACTCGTGACCTGAGCCAAAGTTGGCTGCTTAACCAACCCACCCAGGCATCCCTCAGTTGACTATTTTAGAGTCTGAAAGGGTAGAGTCATTTCTGATCTTTGGCCACAGATTTCCCTAAAATGTTGAGACTGAAAATGTCATAGTGGCTAAGTTATAAGGGAATTACTGTACTGAGGAATTTGGACTTTATACTGAGGAAAATGGAGAACAATTCAAGAATTTTGAATAAAATTGCATGATATGACTGCATCATTTGTTCTTTTGTTTCTGATTTGTTTTTGTTTGTTTGTTTGTTTTGAAAAATAGCCTTTGCTTTTGGATGGAGAATGGTTAGGAAATAGGATAGGTAAAGTGCTTCAGTATTAGAGGCATGGAGACTAGTGTTAAAAAACAGTCAAAACATAATGCAGACCCCAGTGTTTTGTAATCAGTATATATTGGCTTGTGATTGAATATGGTGGTAAGGAAGAGGAAGAATCCAGGGAAATTTCTAGTTTTCTGTCTTGGTCAAACATAAGTAGTGGTAAATTTCATAGACAAAAGAACCTGGGATGAGGAGGGGAGAGGTTGATTCAATTTCAGCAATGTTATGTTTGAGATTATTGTGGATCCTGGAACTAATTATGAGTAATTGGCAAAGGGATGCTTCTTTTGACTTTTGGGGTGTGGTAACTCAGAAAATCATATGTACATAAACAGTTTTGAGCAAACTTATTTGAGACATTTGGTTTACAAATATTGCAAAGATTTAGAACAGATTCAATGCTTTCCTGCAAAGCATCGTTGTGAAATTGGCATGTTTCAAAATCAGAAAGAATTGAGAGGCTGGCTGGGATAATATTAATGTCAAACTCAACTGATACCTAAAATGTAAGAGAAAGGAATGAACTTTTATTAAATCTATCAAACTTTAGCTTTCTCTAAAGTTTTTGTATTGGAATTAAAGAAACAAGTATAATCAGTATTTATTAACCATGATGAGTTTTGACTATTTTAAATTTATACTCTGTATTTAAAGAGGAATGTGAAAAGTGAGCACTCTTAACAAATAATAAAAATAGATATGGAGAAGTGGACATGGGGTCTATAACAAGTTCTGAAGAAGTCAGATCATATACACATAGGGTCCTATGTTCTATCTATCTATCTATCTATCTATCTATCTATCTATCTATCTATCATCTATCTATCCATCCACCCATCCATCTCCTATTCGTTCTGTTTTTCTAGAGAACTCTAATTCAGATTATTTAATAAAAATGCTAAGATTGGCCCTGAAAGTTCTGTGTTTTTGGAAAAGAGTAAAGACAAGTTTACAGCTTAGACCTTGGAAAACCCAAGCCTAGATTACACAGTGATTGACAATGGTTGGTATTTAAAGAAGATTAATTACCATTCTGAGTAGAAGCAGTTCCATTTCATTTGAACAAATTTAATGGTTGATATTTAAATGTTTGCATTAAAGTTTCACATTTTCAAAGGAAAAAAAATAAGTTGAAGAGTTGTAGAAATCTGTATCACCAATGATTCAAGGCAATTATTGGTAGTATTTGGCAGTATTGTCACATCAGGTAATTTCGCAGGTTGTTGATCTGGCCTTGGGTGTCAATAAACAAACTAAAACTGGAGAGAAGGAGGAGGGAGGTGTTCATTTTAAAATCAGCATGCAGAAGGGATTGGATACTTTTATTTGGAGGAATAAACCTCTGTCTACTCTATTTTGGGACAAGGATTTATCAAGTAAGAATTTTCATCTACTTTCCAAATAGCCTAAGAGAATACTTGCCGTATTTTTGCAAAGGTGTTAATTGAAGTAGCGACAGATTGAAGACAAATTATGTAGCTATTATAAGTGTCTGGTTAAAAATATAATTGTGGAATTCTACAGTCATTGAAAATGAAATGTGGATCTCTATCCATGACATGATGTGACATTAATCCAACCTATATATGAAATTAACATGTACTCATAATTCATATCGGTTGTTCTGTTTGGAAAGTGTATTTAGTTTAGAAAATGAGAACTGGGTGCATGAATGGAGAGAACTAAGGAATCAAGACCTATTCCATGTGCCCTGCATGGAGTCATGGGAATAGAGACATTGAAGGGAGTCAGGAAGACACAGGGTGCAGAGAGTTATGGGAAAGGGTTGCTCACAATTCAGGGCGAGTGCAAATTCTCTGTGTCAGTGGGTTTACCTAAGGTCCATTTGGGAACTTGGATGTCTGATGTGTGATTTAAATGTTGGCATTACTCTGATGCAAACTTATGGTTTTGTTTTGTTTGTTTTTGTGCTTCTGCTAAATCTTCAGTAAAGTCTACTCCCGGATGCTTGTGTAAAGTTGGCTTTTGATTTTGCGGAAATCAAAGAATGGTCTGAGTTTGATAGGAGACCTGGAAAAGAATGTACAAAGACTGGAGGCAGGAATCAGAGGTACTCAGAACAATTGGGAACTCCAGGGAAGGTTCCATAAAAGGCTCAGCTACAGGGTGTGGATTTAAGGTTTTCAGCAATGTTATTTAGATCTTATGTGGGCAAGGAAGCATTAGCTGCCGCCACCTGTGATATATAGTGTTGAACAGGCAGTGCTGTCTGCTCCAGTTATCATTGCCAGGGGCAGACTCCCAACTACATGGAAGACAGCAAAGATAATCGCTGTGCCAGCCACCAGGAATAGAAGTTCAAACACTTCTACCCATTACGTCTTGTTACTGGAGTTGTGGAGAAATACACTGCTATGGAGCACTGGCTAGAACAACACTTTAATTACAGAGAGAAGAGACTAAGGAAGGTCAGTTCCAGTGGTGGACATCATTCCCCAAGGCCTGTGGGTCTCTCCAGGGAGCTGATGCGGGCAGTTTACCTACATGCACCCTTCTTGACCTGTCTCCTCCCTGTGGAGGACAGATGTAGCAGTCAGGTTGGCCACGTGGAATATGATTCGACACTTAAGCAGAACAAAGAGGCATAAATGTCGAGCTTACATTTGGGAAAGCTATGTCCACACAAGGTTATCAGCAGAGGTTGTGAGGACTCATCTCTTGACAAGGAGGTGTCCCAGGCCCAATGTTCATTCTCATGAGGACCAGTGGAGTCAAAGACTACACTCAAGAGACCACCTTTTCCCAAATATAGATTACTCTAAACAGTGTTTTTGAGTGCAGGTTTGAGGCTATACTCAGAATGCACATGCATTCACACATACACCTAAGAATATCAAAAGAGGGATGCCCGGGTGGCTCAGTCGGTTGTGTCCGACTTCAGCTCAGGTCATGATCTCTCAGTTTGTGAGTTCAAGCCCCACGTTGGGCTCTGCGCTGACAACTCAGAGACTGGAGCCTGCTTCAGATTCTGTGTCTCCTTCTTTCTCTGCCCTCTGCTGCTCACACTATGTCTCTCTCTCTCTCTCTCTCACAAAAATAAATAAACATTAAAAAAAGAATATTAAAACATTATATACCAGTATGTAAATAGTGTTTGTTTTTGGGAGGTTGGATTTAATTTTCTTCTTTATATTTTTCTGTGTCTCATGAATATTTTTTACAAAAATGTTTCTTGTTTTGTTTTTTCTTAATGTTTATTTATTTACTTTTGAGAGAAGGAGAGAGCATGCGTGCATGCAAGCAGGGGAGGAGCAGACAGAGAAAGAGAGAGAATCCAAAGACGTTCCATGCCTCAGCGCAGGGCCTAACGCGGAACACGATCCCACGAACCACTGTGAGATCATGACCTGAGCCGGAGTCAGATGCTTAACTGACAGAGCCACCCGGGAGCCCCAATTCTTGTTTTCTGAGTCAGAAAACAAAGATATTTACATTTTCTAGAACAAAAATTAATTATGCAGAAGCTGAGTTGGCAGATTTTTTCCAAGGAGATGACAGTATCCTGAAACAATCTTACATATTCTTTGTAAATTCGGCATGATATTTGACATGTATTAGAAATGCTATGTGCATGTCAAGCCTTTTTTTTTTTTTTTAATTCTTTCCCTCTTGTTGCTTTGCTTTAGATGGGTAAGTTATAGCTTTGGAAGGTATTATGAGGTAGATGATGTCCTACTCTTTTAATCTGTGCTTTGGCTTATGATGCTGTTCCCTTTTCCTAGGATGTCCTCCTTTTTCGTCCTTCCAAATACACTTTGAATGTCTCTCCCTTCCTACTTAAAGCTGTATTTCTCTCCCATAGTGCTTAATTGCTTTGTCTCTGCTCCCACAGTGCCTTACACAGACCTAAAACAAGGTCCTTGTCACATTACTGTGTGCTTATTCGTATCTACAGCTATTTTCTCCACTAGACAATTCATATCACAAATTGCCATTTCATTTTTTATGGAAAGACTGTTGGTGTGGCCGAGAATTCTATAAATTCTCAAGTTCATTTCTGGCCCCGATTGCTCAACTTGATGAAAGATCACCTTGCCCTCTCATATGTTCTCTCCTGAGTTACACAGGGGCACAGGACAAAAGTTTGTTGTGTGTTTGTATTCCTTTTATTTAGCACAGTGTTCAACATAGAACAGCTTTTCAATTTGTGTTGCACGGATAATAACACTCAGGACAAGTGCTTAGAATATTGAGCCTCCTCTTACTCAATCTGATCATGCTCTAAGGCTATTCCATTACATGAACCCACAAAACAGATTTAGAATAGGCTTTTAAGTATAAGTACTATAATCATATCACCAAGAATATTTTAAGCGGAGTTACATGATTGATGCCTTAAATAATTCATCCTTATTAAGAATAACTATTATGTGTTATACCATCCCCCTCAATATTGATATTTATAAAAGAATTGATACTTTCTCTTATCTCTCTAGTGTGATATTTACTTTGTAATGCATTTAGGACCATCCCATCTGCATTAAGTTTAACTTCAAAAATATTTGGGATCTGTTCTATATCCAACTCCAAAAGAAAACTGCTCTGTCCTTCTACTATCATCCATTATTATTATGTTTTCTGCAATGCATTATCCCATGTGTAACTAATATTTTAGAATTATAGAGAAGCATCTGCTTCTGTTTTAATGTCTTGATAAAAGTGTTGTAAATATTGTAGCTGTATAAGATTCCTTCCCTTAAAGAATCTGTTTTATTTCACCTGGAAACTATTTTAATTCTTAAATCCTTCACCCAGATGCTGCATCTAGTAGATGAAAAGCATAACTCTTAATCAACTCCTTTGTTAATTAGTAATGGAAAATATGTAGCATTACATTTTTAAGAAATGGTGTTAAAATTCCAAGATAAACAAAGAACCAGGGATATAGTGTTTACTGCTGTACCATATAATCAACCTTTTAGAACATAGTGTTCATATTCATTTAATTACTCAAGTCATGAAAATTATACTTACCAGGCAGAAATAACTGGTTAGGGCCAGCGGGGAGTAGTGTTCACATGGGCATGTGACTATTCAGTGATCCCTGTCTTTTGGAGAGCCACCATCCATGTGATTGCCTCCTGATGCCCCTTTCATTCAGTGATAATCACTTTAAACAAGCTTATGGGGACAGATGGAGACTTGCCCTTTCTCCATTAAGACATATATCCCAGTGGGAACAGGGAGCAGTTAAGGATGTAGCAATAAAGTCAAGTTGGGTTACATTCAGTTTGTCGCTTTTATGTTGAGGGTAAGGGGGCAAGGATTAATTTATGTGCTTTTTATGGTAAAAAAAAAAAAACAGTTTCATAAATGTTCAGCATGTAATTTCAGGGAAAAAGAATGTCATTCCTGGATGTTAGGATTTATATAAGATTCACATAAGCTGCTTTTTCACTCTTTGTAGAAAGACCATTGGTGTGCCCAAGGTTTGTGTAAATTATCGAAGTCACTTCTGGCCCTGACTTCCTGCCTATACTAACCTTGATGAGAGGTCAACTTGCCCTCCCACATGTGTGCTCCTTGATCACACAGGACTTAAATTTTTCTTAGTATCTCTGTGAAACAGTAGTTTCTTTAACCTCCTCCCATTCAGTTCAGCCCTGCTCTTTTCTTTGTCTCCAAATTCCTCTTTGGTTTCCAAGCTGAGTATTTTATTTCTTCTGTACCTGCGTTCCTCCTCAAATGGCTTAAGTTTTTTTTTTTTTTTTTGAATAGATATAGTTCCCTCATACACTAGAAGGTGTCAAGAGCCAACTACATATAATGTTAAAGTAATATAAGCCAATAAACATAAAAATAAATTGATTTTAAAATATTTGTTGAGTGAATTCACACAATTGGGAGTTACCTCTTTCTATGTAAGGGGCACTTTTGTTATACAAAGACTGCTTACTCCTCTCTCCAGCTGTGGTACTTGTCTGGTAAAACCAAAATTCTGGTGAAACCTGACTGTTTGGTTCTCTGTGCCTGCCCTGAACATCTGAATATGTCTGGAGGAAAGTACCCAACTGTGCTCAATGATTTCTCATTAATTCATGACCACACAGACATTCTGCTCTGCCTGCAGCTGGACTTCCATTCCTTGGCATTGATTCTCCCACTCTGATACGCCTATTTCACACTTTCTCCTCTTTCCTCAACACCCCCCCCCCCCTTCCCCCCCCCCCCCCCAGCCGCCCCGTACTTCCTGTCTCTTGTTCTTTCAGCTGATGAGTCTGTCTTCTCTTTCACTGGGACAACAGAGGCAAGTTAAAGAGATAGTCCTCATCTCTTCCCCATCAAATCAACCAGCCCTCTGGCATCTGTGTCCATAAACTCTGCTGTCCCTGGCCTCAATATGGACTAAAGCTTTGTGCTCCTACCCAAGGCCAGATCTTCCACTTGTGCGCCATTGTATCCCTGGTACTTAGTGCTGTGCTTGGCACATAACAGGTTTGCAATAACTAGTTATAAACCAATGCCACTCTTTCCTTGGTTGAAATGGATTCAAGGTCTGTCCCGTGAGTAAAAGACTGAATGTGAAAGTGTTGTTTTCTTGACCTCTATATCACTGTGATGAGGCATCTGTGTGTCTTCTCTGGGTTCAGGTTAGATGTGGCTGCCATATACGTGAATTCACTTTGTTACACAAAATACTCAGGTGCCCGGGATGAGACAAGCCACATGCACTGGGGGAATTGGGAAAACACTTTTTTGTGCACTGGTGTCAGCCCAAAGGAGTCACCTCCAAAGGCTGAGCCCCCAACCTTGGCATCGGCCTCCTTTTGTGGCTAGGATGGTAGGGGATTGAGAGACAAAAGAAAAAAGGGGAGGGGGCACTTGCCAGTGGTGTTACTCTGGCAGTTGGTGGCCGCAGGATGCAAGCAAGATCACAGAAGCCAAAAGTATGCCAGGGCTGTACCAGCCTCGCACATCTGGCTGGCCCCTTTTACCTTAGTTTTACTAGCTTTTCTTCTCAACTCTGGTTTAAACAAAAGTTCCCAGGGCTGTGCTAGGGGATGAAGATCAAACAGGTAACCTGGCAATGTCTCTGTTGTGCCAAAGTTTACCTTCTAGTGAAATGAAGCTTTATTCTATTCAAAATTTAGTTGACAGATTTTGAGACATTTTGAGTCTTTCCCTAAGTTTTTTAATTGATTAAAATATCAAATTCGACAAATA
Source organism: Hyaena hyaena (assembly GCF_003009895.1). Classification (NCBI taxonomy): domain Eukaryota; kingdom Metazoa; phylum Chordata; class Mammalia; order Carnivora; family Hyaenidae; genus Hyaena; species Hyaena hyaena. Next base: position 661,999 of record NW_024081166.1, read on the forward strand.
TAGATGGGTATTATTCTTTTCCACTTGTCTGATGTCTTTTGGCTTATTTATTTGCTTTGATGAATACTGTTTTTTCTTTACAATGTCTTTATTGCCCTTTTACCTAAATTCCAGCCACTACAGCCACTTTCCCACCGCACTTTACCCCATGATGTGTAATTAAAGCTGCCCATTTTCCTATAATTAAAAAGGTTAGAGAACTGATTGTAATCATCACCCTCTGAGGAAAAGCAGCAGGAATAAAATTACAGATGATGGCTTTTTAAAAAAACCAAACAAGTTTAATATATATTTCTTTTAAGCAGATTTCATGATTTATGAAATAGACCTTCTTACTCATCCCCAGGCTTTTCGGCAGAACAGGAAACAATCTTGTTCAGATAGATAGTTATTCCCTTCAGTAGTTTTAAAATCTTTGCCTCTTTTACTGTTGGCTTTCTGTTTTAAAATTTACACCTCTGTAAAATTTTTTCTTACATATAATCTGGCTCTTTTCTGCAGAAATCTAAGCTCAAGTTTTCATCAACTATAACATTTATATCATCCATCTGACTTCCTTATTTTAGTCTAAATAATTTTTTTTCTCTGAAGCTTTCCTTTTGGGCTTTTTTCCTCAATTTTCTCTCTCATTGCCTGTCTATATATGTAACAATCTAATAGCAAAATATCACCCTGTCTAATTATAAAACAATTTTATTTGGGCCAAAAACAGCAGATAAATTATACCTCCACTTTTTTGTTGTTGTTGTTAAGTTTTACTTAAATGGAGGGGTATTAAAATGTCTAGGATGTTCGGACTATGTTAAAGGGTTTGCAACTAGGTAAGAAATACAGATTTAAACATGTAAGTATAATCAAGAGAATAGACCTTGGAGTCAGTGTGTTGCTAAAATTGCTGATTTTCCTGTGAAAGTTACAGTCTAGCAGGAAGATAATATGTGACCAATGATAGGTTATCAGTCTTTGTGTGCTGAATTATGTGTTATGAAGTGTTAAAGGTCTTCGCAGAAAGACAGGATTAGGGTGGGCGTCAGTAATTGAGACAGAAACATGCCCCAGGTGGGAGTTTGGGATGAAAAGGATGAGTAGGATTTGCACTGCAGAAAAGAAAAGATATCGAAGAAAAGGGAAATTTCTGGATGGAGACAAGGGACCTTGGGATTAACAAACCATATTCGCATAGTTGAAATTTTGGCTGCTATCTTCTGAGAAAGGCAGGCTTATTCCTTATATTAATCAGTTTTCTCCAGAGGAATGGAACCCATAGTATGCATCTATCTGTCTATTATCTATCTATCTATTTATCTATCTATCTATCTATCAGAACATTTATTCCAGGAATTGTTTCATGTGATTATGGAGGCTGAGAAGTGCCACTCTCTGCTGTATGCAAGGTGGCAAACTAGAAAAATTTACACCATTGGTGTAATTCAGTTTGAGTTGAAAGCCCTAAGACACAGGGTGCCAGTGATGTAAATTCTGGTCCCAAACTCGAGGCCCAGAAGAAGTAGGAGTGCCGATGTGGGCAAGGGAAAATAGATATCCTGGCTCAAGCACAGAGAACAAATTTTGTTCAGTTGGATGAAACTTACCTTCATTGGTGAGGGGTCTTTACTCTGTCTACCAATTCAAATGCTAATATTTTCCAAAAACACCCTTACAGACAGATCCCAAAATAATGTTTTACCAGATATGTGGGCAACCCTTTAACCTTGTCAAGTTCACGCCTGCATTTAACCATCACACTCCTAGAAAAACAACATTTAGTTGATTCTTCCAAAAAGCAATGCCTTTTCTGATTATTATACAGGAAATAATTGGGAGTTTTGGAGAGCAAAGCACTCAACTAATTCTTTATTCATTTTTGGCTCCTTTCTAGCCATCTGTCCATATCCAGTCTTAAACAGATGTACTTTAATATGTATTTTCTCTGGATATAGTAATAATTAAAATAAAAGTGACAACAGCTTCAAGTACTCACTAGGTGCTGGGAGCTGTTCTAAACGTTTTATAGCTGTTAACTCACTCTCTTAGAACAACCTTACAACTTAAGTACTACTATTATCTACGTTTATACGTAAGGAAAGTGAGGCACAGAGAGATACATGAGATGTTTGGGGGTGTCTAAATGGGGTGTCTGACTGATCATATGAGGGCCCCCAAATGTGGGGCAATGATCGAGTAGAAGCCAGTGGCATAGGAAGTTAAAGGATTCACCTAAAGAAGGACAAAGAAGACAGAAGTTTATTGCGTACATTGCGAGGGAGTGGTGGACAGGACAGCAAAGGAGAGACTGTTTGCCATGATGCCATGGGTGTGGTATATACCATAAGGGACCAGTGGGCAAAACAGCAGAGGAGAGTCTGTGTGCCACCAGGCAGTGGGTGGGGGCTTTTTTAAAAGGGGGAAGGTGAGGAGGTATGACGACATATGAAGTTTCCCTTTTTTGGTAACTGTGCCTAGTTGTAAGTAGCCCATTGGTTAGTTAGGGGCTCTGGATATTATTTTGAGGTGGGTTGCCTGATGGGCCTGCCTATATTCTCCCAGGTGATCACCTTGGGCCCTTTTTACACTCAGTCCTTCAAGCCTATTTTGCTTAAAGGGGCCTCTACAATGTTCCACATTATAGACTTGTAATCAGCAAAGCTGAGATTGGAACTCTCACTAGTTCCAGAGATTATTGAGAACCTGTGTCCTGGACGTAGTCACTTAGGCACTTCTGCTGAGCATCTCACTAAGGTCTGGACACTCTGGAGCCAGACAAATGAAAGCCATGGCTCTACCCTTAAAAATCTGACAGTATGTGGCTAAGTTGTGAGACATGAATTCATAGGTTTTGAACTGCTGGGAAGAGAGATGACTGATGAGATCAGGAGGACTCAGTGAAGTCTGCACTGAGATTCCAAGAGGAACTGGATAGATCAGCCGGGGTAAAAGAGAGCAAATCTTCAGACAGCTTACCAATTAAAGTGAAGAGGAAGAGGTGGTATATCAGTTTTCTAGGGACACTATAACAAAATACCACAAACTTGGTGACTTAAAATAATAGAAATTTATTCTTTCACTGAATGTCTAGAGACTGAATGTCTGAAATCAAGGTGTGGGCAGGGTCACGTTCCTTCTGAAGCCTCTAGGGAAATCCTTCCTTGCCTTTTTCCTAGCTTCTGGTGGCTTTTTTCTGGTGTTTTTGATATTCCTTGGCTTGTAGCTGCATCTCTCAAGCCTCTGTGTCCATCTTCACATGACCTTCTTTGTTGTGCCTCTGTGCATCCTTTCCTCTTATAAAGGCACCAGTCACTGGATTTAGGGCCCCTGAAAATCTAGCATGGCCTCATCTTCACTTATTACATCTGCGGAGACTCTCTTTCCAATAAGGTCACACTCTCTGGTGGACAGATACTGTAAGTGGTAAGAGCACAGGGACTGTGTAAGTATCATGCTCTTTGAGAAAAAAGGAATAAATGGGAGATCTTTGGAAGGAGAAACAGTGAATTGTACTTTAAGCTACATGTGTTTGAAGTGACATTTTTGATAGGTTTCGATGACAGTATGAAACAACTTTATTTCCATGAAAATATCACCCATTTCTAGGTCCTGTAAAAGCTTGTGGTTATTGTCATGCAAGAAATTAAATAGGTTGTTTCTCTGTTGAAATGTACTTTCTTCTCTTTCATAAGTTTATATATATCTTGCAACTGTTTTCCATGCTCTTCTGCATCTTCCTCTTATTCACAGTTAGCACTGTGGATGGCAAACATTTATTGAATACCTATTGAAGGCCCAACACCTGTCTAAGACTTCACACTTAATCTTTACAGCAATCTGAGGAAAACTGCCCTATAACCTTTTTACAGGTGAGGAACCTGAGACGATTCTTATTTCAATGCTGCATTTTAATGAAAATGAAATATTCTTGGGATAGTTAACCACATAGTTAGTAATGCAAATTTTAGTTAAAATGGAACCACAAGTTGTGCGATTAAGACACTAATCAGATGAATAGATGCCTCTTTAATTGAATAAGTTCTAAAAAGCTCTTGAAATACTCTGCCTAGAAATGAGAAGTTTTCTTTGACTTTGATCACAAGTCAAAACTCAGAAAATGCTGGAACTCAAAAGCCTATGTTGTAGAATCAAAGATATCTGATTGATCTAGTTTATCAATTCATAACTTATCATATGCATTTCTTTAGGTGATAGGAAGTTACTGGGAGCGTGGACTGCTATTGTTGCATATATGTATTCAGACAGTTTTATTTTAGAGCAGCTATTTTAAGATTCTATTTCTGAAAATCTTACAGGAAGGATTCTAGAAGGGTGACTAAGAACATCAGTATTGGAATCAATCTCCTGACTTCCAACTGTGGCATGCTACATGAATGTGGGAAACTTGCCTAAACTTTCTGAGTTTCAGTAACCTCATGGAGATAAGGATAATTAACATATGGGGCTTTTTTAATAATTAAATAAAATGATACGTAGTTGCCTATAACAGAGTAATTGCTAAATTTCTTAACTAAAATTAGTAATAAATAAAGAATATACTTTTACTTCATTATTTATGAATTTATCCTCAATGGCTCTCTTTTAATACTTGACCTTGTTGTTGCAGTTTCATTAGTTGTTAGATGTATTTTAACTTACCTTCGTTCAAGTCACAAAATTAAATGTAAAATTCTTTCAACTTTCAAAACAGGTACTCCAGTGTACAGAAATATGAAAATTGGATTGATGTGATTGTTCAATTGCTTGTAATATATGCATTATTCTTTTTATGGATTGCTAGTTAGGTCTTTAAAAATATCTAGAACACATTAGAGTTTGAAGCAATTAAGTGATTTGACATTCCTAAAGCTCTGAAAAGAAATCAGTAGCATTATTAGATTGCTAGAATAATCTCCATTTTAGGTAGCTTGCTAAACTTGGCTTGAAGTATTAATTGATAATGACCTTATAGTTTCTAAATCCCAAGAAAACTTATTGTCTCCTGCTGCATATAATGTTTATTCATAATTTTTAACAATAAGATTTAGCCACTTCTATAAATAGAAATTTTTTGTTTGTAAATGGATTTTATCTGTTGTAGATTATCAAATTTATGCATGTTGCATTTCCTTTTGATTTCAACATTTCCTTCTGTTTGTCATATATATGTGTGTTTTAAATTAAATATTATTCTTCATACCTTGTATGTCTTTACAGAAAAGTGACCAATTCACAAATGGTTGTCATAAGTACGACCTACCCCAAAATGACTTATTTCCCATGTGATTAATTTAGTTCTCAGTATTTTAGGAATCAGAGGAAGTGAAATTCTATTATGTGATTTATTTTTATTTCTCCTATAAAGCAATAATGAAACTTGTGGACATGTCTTGGATCAAAAAGTACAAGGTCTTTACAGACAGAAGCTAGAAGTCACTAGAGATACATGTTAGTTGAAACATTCATTTGGCTAATAATTTTTAAATTCTATCAGAGTCTGGATCATGGAGCTAATTACAAAATTATCTACTTCTATATAATAAACTCAATGTAGACCCTGAAGTATACATAGTTTGGGTTTTGAAGTTTCCATAGATCTCCAGGATCCTCATAGGTTCCTAAGTATTATTCCAATTTGACATCCCAATTGTTGGAGAAGGACTGAGAAAATTGTTTCTGTAGATTGACATATAGAAATCAGTAGCTGTACTTTAATTCTGACTTTTAAAAATATCTCAGATTATAGACATTATATTTACTTTTCATACTTGTTTAGAATAAAATATTTTTTTAACGTTTATTTATTTTGAGAGACAGTGCTAGCAAGGGAGGAGCAGAGAAAGAAGAAGACATAGAATCTGGAGCAGGCTTCAGGCTCTGAGCTCTCAGCACAGAACCAGATGTAGGGCTCAAACCCGTGAACTGTGATATCATGACCTGAGCTGAAGTCAGACGCTTAACCAACTGAGCCGCCAGGCGCCCCTAGATTTGTTTTTAAGTGACACAATTTTGATTTACATTTAAACCAGTATATACTCTAATGAACACAACTCTAAATTACAAAAAGTCACATTTTAGATTGTTTAAACATTCAATCCATTTATAATAGAAAAATATATTGCAACAAAAAAATTCCCATCAATATCTGCTTTCTAAGAGATGAGGTTATAAATCGTATCAGTGAGGATATAAAATTGTCATACTTTAATACAGCAAATATTCATACAAAGGGAAAATGAGCATATCTCATTTTATGACTTTGGATATGCAAAAGGTATTACTTTGTTGGGTTTCCATATAGGGTTGGTGATGGCTGAATTACTCTGTAAGAAGATAGGAGAATTTTTCTTCTTCTGAAAGGGTGGTCAAAGGGAAGAGCAGAGAGGGTAAGGGGGAAGAACAGACAATACAGAAGATTGTTGAGTCAAATGATGGGGTACATTGATCTAATATCAGATTAAAATTTTTTGATGCTTCAGAGTGTAACTTCTCCCTTTCCTCCAAGTTTTCGTCAAAGTCTGCAACACTCATGATCCTTAGCTTGTGTGTATAAATGAAGGAGAGGTGCCAGAGGTGAAGTCATAGTTATTGTTTGAATTTAATTTGGTTCTCTCATTCTTTTTAATTAATTAGAATTAAAGTATTCTCATTTTTTATCTTTTAAGTTTTAAAATAATTATCAATTTAACTGTATTCCCAAACAGAACACTGTGATCTTATGTCATTTTCAAGTGACCCAAGCTTCGTTTTAAGATCTCTAAGGAATGCATGGCCATGACAGTGTAGTAGATCAGTATACAGTGTTCACATAGCTAGTCATTAGCACCCTGCATGGTGGTGTGTGTGTCAGAGTCCAGAGTGGTGTTAACAGCCCTGAGTGCATGTTTACTTCGTGCTCTACTGACAGGAAAGTATGATCCATTGGCAATTCATGCACTGAGTTTATGTCACTAATGAGTCACCAACTGATTTATAGTGTGCACTATTCCTATTCAGTGTCACAGAATATAGAAGTCAGGCATCCATATTCGTATAGGGACTATGTCGCCATTTGATATGGCATCAAGCATTTAAAAAGAATGCTTTTTATGCATTTAAAAAGAAATCAAGGATTCCAAAGGATATTAGCAGTATTAGTGGTAATATTAGTTGCACAAACTCTTCTTTCATTTGGTTTTTAATGTATTAAGCAACAATCAAAATCTCTTGAAACTGGGACTTGGTTGTGGTGAGGTCAACAAGTAGCCTTCATAGGATGTGGTACAAAGTTCATCTCAATCACTGGGTAGTGAACTTATAATCGGATTACTCTTTCTCATGCAGAATCCAAGGATTTCTACTCCTTTTCAAAATGCAAATCACAGGAGATTATAGTTAAGACTATGTTATTGACCTAATTTCTCTGATAGTTTAAATTCATTCATGTTTTCATCTGACGAATTTTATGCTTGTAATTGTAGTTCATTCACAGTGCCCTCTAGTTCATGGCAACTTTGCTTTACACAATCCCATTAAATGAACTGTGGAGCAGTTTGAATAATTCCAGCTCGAGTTATATGAATGCCTGCCTATACATGCATGTACACCCATTTAAAATTGAGCTAACAAAATGCCAGCTTTAATTTGCATTGTGTGTATGGGGTGCCTGGGTGGCTCAGTAGGTTAAGCGTTCGACTTGGCTCAGGTCATGATCCCACAGTTCGTGGGTTCGAGCCCCGCGTCGGACTCTGTGCTGACAGCTAGCTCAGAGCCTGGAGCTTGCTTCAGATTTTGTATCTCCCTCTCTCTTGACCCTCCCCTGTTCACACTGTCTCTCTCTCTCTCTCTCTCTCAGAAATAAATAAAACATTTAAAAAAATTTAATTTACATTGTATGGAATGACTTCATTATAGATTAGCTTTCTACTATTAAATAAAATATACCATGTTATATAATGGTTTAAGATAATTGAAAATAGTTTTAGGATTTTTGTGAGCAAATATAAGATACAAAAATACCTGAGAATATAACATTTAAGTTCACCGTAACATTTAGTGTAGGTACAATTATACAGAGGGATTCAAACTATCTACAGTATAAATTATTAGATAATTTATTTCCATTTTGCTAATTGAATTCCAATGTTTATTATGTCAAAGCTATCTATTACTCATTTTTCTGAAGCTAAAAATCTTTTCCCTTTCCATTAAGGTAACTACAGAATTTTGTTGATAAGATTGCATCATTTTAGATCTATTTATTGCTATAATTTAGTTCTGCGAAGAGACAGGAAGAATTATAAATTGTCAAAGTAAAGCATATGTGGACCTTGTGATATATTAAAATGAACATTGGCATTAGCTTAATAGGAATTTGAGCAAATAGTGTCAAGTTTGGTGTTGAGTTTATTTACTCACATATTCATGGACGGCTCACCATGGAAAAATCTGGGGAGAAAGTGAGGCTGAGACCTTGGCTTAGAACCATGTTTCTCCTTAGAATCTTCGTTCCTGATATTCCATTGATCTCTCTCCTTTCAAATATGTTTGTCGGCAAATGGCATGAGTGAGCTAAATAAATACTCTGAAAGAAAAATCTATTTATTGTTTAGTTAAAATATAAATATTATAAAATAAAGTAGGGCATGTGTCTGTGATTCCTGGAATTTTCATTGGTTTATAATTAGGCTTTCATGAGTTTTTAATCAAATATTTTTTTCCCATTTTTTTTAAACAATAGCTGTGGCTCACCTAGCCAGTTAGCAAATAGATTTCTATATCCAATCAGCTTCTTCTTTTTCCACTGGAAATCAGAACCTAATTTTTCACTTTCCTCTTCCCTCTTGTGATAAAGGGCCATTTTGGGACACAGTTCATAGGTGTGAGTAGAGGTATTCTGAGAAAGTCTTTACTGGTGGTACCTTTCCCCATTCTTGCTCTCAATACTGATATAATGTCTGGTGTTAAAAGCCCTGTAAACTATGTATCTGATCCCAGCAGCCACTCTTCTGACCTGTGTGATTTAACATGGTAGTCAGTAGCCATCCCTGGGTAACGAGCACTTGAAATGTAGCTAGTCTAAACTGAAATATACTGTTAGTGTAAAATGCTCATTGGATTTCAAAGACAGTACTTTAAAAAAAGGAAATTAAGTCAACGTATATATATATTTTTCTAAAGATTTTATTTTTAAAGTAAAAAGATTTTCAAAAGATTTTTATTTTTATCTGTACACCCATCTTGAGGCTAGAACTTACAACTCTGAGATCAAGAATCTCACGTTCCACCCATTGAGCTGGCAGGTGCCTGAGAAAAGTAAGTTAATATTTGTAAATATTTATTGTGTGATGAAATGCATTGGATATATTGGGTTAAATAAAAAATGTTATTAAAATTAACTTTACCTGTTTCTTTTTTTTTTTTTTTAATGTGGCTACTAAAACTTGTGCTATTACATACGTGACCTGAATTTGTTTCTTGCATTATAGTTATTTTTTTTAAATATTAATGTTTATTAATTTTTGAGAGAGAGACAAGAGTGCAAGCAGGGGAGGGACAGAGAGAAAGGGAGACACAGAATCTGATGCAGGTTGCAGGCTCTGAACTGTCAGCACAGAGCTGGATATGGGGCTCAAAGCCACGAACCCATGAGATCGTAACCTGAAGTTGGACACCTAACTGACTGAGCCACCCAGGCGCCCCTCTTACATTATATATATATTGGAAAGCACTGCTCTAGACATTTTTGTGTGTGAGAAAGTGATGTTTAGGCCAGTAAATGTTGCATTGACTATTACTTATGTCTGAAAGCTTTCCTTGCTGCTACTAAATGCCATTGGCAATCACTGAGTGAAGGGATTGTAGAAGTCATTGGTTAATTCTTTCCTACACATTTACAGATGATATAGTTTTGATCAAACCACAGTACAGGTTTCCTCTAGTATCTGAAAATAGAGCAAAACCTGTGAAGCGTTTTGTAAGCCAAAATGGCATGAAGCAATGAAGCAACTACCATTAATTGATATTTATAGAACATTTTTGAGCATTCCCAGAGTTCCAAAATAAATACTTTAGAACACATCTTGCTAGAGGGTACACAACATAAACTGAGATAAAGCACAAAAGCTCACAGACACAGTTCACAGCTATGGCAGCTGGGATGCTGAGTGTGGTTCCCAGGGAAGGAACCTGGGCCGGCTGCTCTGGTCACTTGCTGCAAAACAAATGCTTTCACCTCTTTTCACAAAAGTGAAAATCTTCTCTAGATTTTTTCTGGTTAGTGGTTAGCAAAAATAGATACTAGTAGGTAGCTTGTTAAGCAAAGTGGTCTAATGCCAACTTTAGAAAAGCAGGGCATACCTGTATAGGCTTTACCACTCTTGTGCCCATCCAGCAACACCTTCTGGTTATGATCCTTTTTAAACAAATATGTATTTTAAGCAGTGAGGCAGACCTGAGTACACATTGAGGCTCCCCTCATTACTGTCTATGGATACTGTGCAAGTTATTTAACCTCTCTGAGCCTCTGATTCCTTAAGCTTGCTTGCTTTATTTATTTATTTATTTATTTTTAAAATTTATGTTATGTTTTATTTTTGAGAGTGAGACAGTGCAAGCAGGGGAAGGACACAGAGAGAGGGAGACACAGAATCTGGAGCAGGCTCCAGGCTCTGAGCTGTCAGCAGAGTCTGATGTGGGGCTCGAACCCACGAAATGTGAGATCATGACCTGAGCTGAAGTCAGATGCTTAACCAACTGAGCCACCCAGGCACCCCATGATTCCTTAAGTTTTAAAACAAACTCATTCCTGATTTGTAAGAGTGTGTAAGGATTAAGTGATACAATTTATATGAAATGGGGAACTCAGTGCCTGATATGAAGTTGTTGCTTAAAGTATGATAGCTCTTCTTATGAAAGGGCAGGGCTCAGTCTCCAGCAGTGATTGGGTTAGGTGGAAGGAGAGAAACAGTTGCATAGAGTGTAAAAGCTGGATGTAAAGACCCGGGAGGGTTCAGTACTCTAGATGAGGCTTGGTCATCCACTGGAGGATCCTGCCTGAATCCCTTCTCTTACCCTCCACAGCCTCGTTTCCATTTTGTCTCCCAAAGGCCAATGAAGATTAAGATCCAGCCTGCATAAAATTTGGAGATAGCAGCGAAGCACTAGTGAGGAGAGGAAAAGCAGTGCAATTATGAATTTTTGGGAGATGAATTTGTTTGAATAGGGACTCTTCACAACTTCATTTGGCTTTTGGTCTGTTTTTCTAGAGTTTGTGCTGGCAGATGTGTTTTAAGAGGACAGTTTTGCTATTATCTTAAATGTTTTACAAGGAAAGGGGGAAGACAAGAGAAATAAGAACACAGCAGTAGATAGTATCGTTACTAATATGGGAGAGAAGGTGGCCTCTGGCAGGTGCTCTTGGAAGGAAAAGAGCATTCACAGAAACATACGCATAATCACATAAGTGCATCCTCACCACCCTGACACCCATTCTTCATGTGGCCTGAAAAACATCCAAATGGGTAGCACTAACACTGTGGAGATACATGATTTAATAAGAGAGTCGGAACACATGCAGGCAATATCTCAAATGTGACATTCTAAGAGGCACACAATTGGGAGAGAGAAGGGTTTAAAACGGATTAAAATTTAAACAATTCCCAATCAAATGAAAATGTTCTGGGAATAATGCCAGAACGTATTGTTGAATTGGTTTTAATAGAAGCATTCTAAATTTAACCGGCTGAAATTATTTGCATTTTTTTGAAATTATATATGTGGATATGTTGTATGGACATTTAAAATACAATATTTATTCTTGTTCTTGGTGGCAGAGGTGTCAGAGTTTATATTATGCTCAGAATATAGAATTATTGAATTTCAAGATGGGACAGAATCTTAGAGGTCAGTGAATACAGGTTCTTATGGATAGGGAAATGCATCTGGGGAAACTGAGGCTTATAATCAACAACCGAGTAGCTAACACAGGCCTGGAACCCAGCTATGTTCATGCCCAAATCAGGGCCTCTGTCCACAACGCCCAGCTGCCTTCTCAAGAAACACCAACTGGCTGGTGGCTGAAAAGCTACGAATGGGAGCTCTGGGGAAAACATGCAAACTGTCAAAGAGGCGGCGTGTGAAAACAAGTAGAATATCCTGTAAAAGTTTGAAATTGTAGCAAAATATAGGAGGAGACAGGAAGTTAGAGTTCAAATTACATACCTCATTTCTAATCTCAGGTGGCCAGGTCATCTTTGACTCTGAAAGCCAGTGAACTAAGTCCTTGTCTTTGACAGCCTGGAAGGGTTGTTTTCCAGGAACCAAGCCGTGTGTGTGTGTGTGTGTGTGTGTGTGTGTGTGTGTATAACGTGTGAGGGTGTGAAAGTATGTGTGCTATGTATCTGTATGCATGTATGTGTATGAGTGTGTACAGGTATTTGTATACATGAGTCGTGTAAGTATGTGTGTACCAGTGAGGACAGATCAGAAGAAAAAAGGGCTGGCTTTCCTCACCCAGCGCACATGCTGAATACATAGCCTGAGACACTCCAAAGTGGCTCTTATTTAAAAATAGATAGATAGATAGATAGATAGATAGATAGATAGATAGATAGATAGATAAAATCTAAAGATAGGAACCAAAATAAGAGGAAAATGTAGTAGGTGATGTCCTATGATTATAATGAGATTTTCACCCACCTGTATTATTCAAATTCTTCTTGACCTTTGGAGAGGGGGATGACCTTTACTTTGCTTTTGTATGTCCGATAGGTCCGATAGTACCTAGTATGATGCCTTGTGTTATAAATACTTGGTCAAGTACGTTAAATTTATTCTTTCCGTTACTGTCTTCTTTTATCATGAAAGTGGACAATTGTTAAGTGTCAGCCTTTTATTTCACTCAGTTTGATCACTAGGTAGCCCTTCCAATTTCCAGCTCACATCCTTCAGGTTGGGAAATTTGCTGAATCATTTTTTTAAATCTCATTGTCTTCAGATTTTTGTCTTTTCTTTCTGTAACCATTACTCTTTGTTGAATCCCCATATTCATATTCTATTATTTGTATCTCCTTTTCCTTATTTCCATCACCCCCCCCCCACATTTTTTGAGGGCCTTCTTTTATTTAATTTTTAAAAAATGTTTACTTATTTTTGAGAGAGAGAGAGAGAGAGACAGAGTGAAATGGGGTAGGTGCAGAGAGAAAGGGAGACACAGAATCTGAAGCAGAGTCCAGGCTCTGAGCTGTCAGCACAGAGCCCGACCCAGGGCTGAAATCCTTGATATCATGATCTGAGCAGAAACCACTCGCTCAACCAACTGAGCCACCATCCAGATGCAATCATTTTGAGAGACTTCTTACACTTTATTTTTGAATATTTTATTTCTAACAACTTCTTATTTCTTTTTTTTAAGTTTATTTTAAAGCTTATTTATTTATTTTGAGAGACAGAGACAGCATGAGTCGGGGAGGGATAGTGAGAAGGGGAGAGATTGAGAATCCCAAGCAGTCTCCACATTGACAATGCAGAGCCTGACATGGGGCTCGAACTCACAGACTGTAAGATCATGACCTGAGCCAAAACCAAGAGTCAGATGCCTCACCAATTGAGCTTCCCAGGGGCCTCTCTAACATCCTATTATTTCAACGACAGTTTTTCTTAAATTTAGTTTTATTTCTTTTTTTTTTTTCTATTTTTTTTTCCTTAGGGATCTTCTCTCCAATCTCTAAGAGTATTTAGTATAGTTTAACTTTTCTCTGCTTTTTCTTCTCTTCAATTTCTCCTTTTATTTGTTATAGGGTTTTCTTCAATGTCAAGTGATCTTTGGCTATCTGTTCATATTTGAGAGTAAAGTAGTGAAACGCTGATTGGAAGCTGTGTGTGCTGTGTGTGTGTGTGTGTGTGTGTGTTGTATCAAAGGTATAGTTTATTGAGCATTGGGCTTCAATATAGTGGGCTCAGTTTGGACTGTTTCCCTGAACTTATTTTATTATCAGAAGATTTTTGGTTTTTGTTCTTTGAGGTAATCACTATTCTTAGAGAGAAATCCTCTAGTGTGATATCTGAGGAATATAAGCCTGGCTTTCATTGTTCTTAGTGCAAAGTAAGAGACAGGGGTTTGCAAATCATTCCTTCATATGTAGATTTTGACTTAATCACCCCAGTTTTCATGTGGTATCCCACCTTGTCTTGGTCCATTCAGGCTGCTATAGCAAAAATACCATAGAGTAGGTGGCTTAAATAACAAACAGTTATTTAAGTTCTGGAGGCTGGCAAGGCCAAGATCAAAGCAGTGGCAGGTCCAGTGTCTGGTGAGAGCTCATTTTCTGACCTGCCTTCTCACTATATCCTCCTATTGGGGGTGGGGTGGGTGAGGGAGGGTGAAGGAGATAGAGAAGCAGGGAAAGAGAATGAGAGAGGGAAGAAGAAAGCAAGGGCGAAGAATGGGGAGAGAGAGGAGGGAGGGAGAGGTGATGTATCTTCTCTTATCTCTTCTTAAAGGGACACTAATCCCATTCATGAGGGCTCTACTCTAATGATCTATTACCTCCCAAAGGCCCCACCTACAAATACTATCACATGGAAGATTAGGCTTCACCATATGAATGTGGTGGTAATACAGGATTCAGTCCATAGCATACCCTCAGCTGTGCTGAGTGTCCCAGAGTATCTGCTTCAGCTTCTCCATAGAATACTTCTGTGACTTTTATGGTGGAAGAAGCTGCAAGATCAGTCACTCAGCTCATGCAGTTGGTATAAGGAAAGGGATTCAGCGATCTTATGGGTTCAGTGTACCCATCTCTTCTTTGAGCCACCAGGATCTCCAAACTCTGGGAGTTCCTGGGGTTCTGTTCAGTCAATCAGCTGGCATTCTAAGACCACCTTCCTGCAGTCCTTGGCAACTCTTTTCCTTTTCAGATATGCTATATCACCCACAAGTCAACCATTTCCTGATTTCAAAATTTCACTGGTTGTCTTTTCTCCAGTTCTCTTTTCCTTGGGATCTCCCCTTCTCTGCCACGCTCTTAAAATGTCATGACTGTACTTTCAGTTAAGTGTGGCTAACGAATAGAGTAAATGTGTCTTCAGTCAGCCATGTTTTACTAGAATGCATCCCCAAAATACAATGTCTGTGGCAGATGCATGAATACATTTAAGGTTATTGATACATATTGACATTTAAACATTTTAAAAATTATTTTAACAGCTTCATTGAAGTGTCATCGATATATATCGAGCTGCACATAAAGTGCTCAGTTTCACTGTTTTTGTATTTGGATATGTATTTGTATATACAAATATGTATATTTGTATATGTATATGTGTGTGAAATGATCATTATAATTAAAATAATAAAAATATCCAACCACCCAATAGTTTCCTTGTATCCTTAGTGTACCGTATCTATAGATCTTATGGGGGAGAACTGACATCTTAACAATATCGTGTCATTTGACCCTTGAGCAAGGCATATCTCTCCATTTATTTAGGTGTTTGAAAATTTTCCTCAGTAATGTTTTGAAGTTTGCAGTGTATAAACTTGCACATTTTTGTGGGTCAGGTTTATCCCTATTTATATCATATTTACTTATAGTATTGTAAGTGATTTCAAAAAAATTTCAATTTCTTATTGTTCATTTCTAGTATATAGAAATAGAATTGATTTTCTATTTTGATGATGTAGCCCACAATATTGCTAAACTCATTTATTCTTGTATTTTTTTGTGTGTATTCCATAGGATTTCCTGTATAGAAGTTTATATTGTTTGTGAATAAAGACAGATTTACCTCTGGGGAGCCTGGGTGGCTTAGTTGGTTAAGCTGAGATTTCAGCTCAAGTCATGATCTCATGGTTTGTGGCTTCCAGCCCCACATGGGGCTCTGTGCTGACAGCCCAGAGCCTGGAGCCTGTTTCAGAATCTGTGTCTCCCTCTCTCTCTGCCCCTACTTCACTCACACACTGTCTCTCTCTCACAAAAATAAATAGATAAACGTTAAAACAATATTACTTCCTTTTCCCCCAATCTGGATACCTGTTATTTCTTTATCTTGCCTCTTTTACATTGGTCAGAACCTCCAACTCAACACTGAATGCAGTGGTGAGAGCAGACATTCTTATCTTGCCCCCCTCCTTTTTTTAAAGATTTATTTATTTATTTTGAGAGGCACAGACATGGAGGGGCAGAGAAAGCGGGAGAGGGAGAATCCCAAGCAGGTTTCACACTGTCAGTGCAGAGCCAGATGTGGGGCTCAAACTCATGAACTGTGAGATCATGACCTGAGCTGACATCAAGAGTTGGACACCTAACCAGTTGAGCCACCCAGGCGTCCCTCTTGCTCCTTGTCTAAAAACGAAGGCCTTTCAACCTTACCTATGTTAGCTACAGGCTTTTCACAGCTGCACTGTATCAAATTGAGAGGATTTCCTTTACTTATGAGGTTGTTGTTTTTTTTTTTTTAATTTATTCATTTATTTTGAGAGAGAGAGAGAAAGAGACAGACAGACAGACAGGGCATGAGCGGGTGAGGGGCAGAGAGAGAGGGAGACACAGAATCTGAAGCGGGCTCCAGGCTCTGAGTTGTAAGTCCTGAGCCTGACCAACGTGAACCCACAAGCCGTGAGATCATGACCTGAGCTAAAGTCGGAAGCTCAACCGACTGAGCCACCCAGGTGCCCCAGCTATGAGTTTTATAAGAGTTAAAAATTTTAGTCAGAAATGAATGTTAGTCAAATGCTATTTTTGTGGTAATAGAATTGATCATATGGTTTTCCTTTTTTAGTTTGTTAGCTGGTAAATTAAGTTAATTTTCAAATTTTAAAACCGCTTTGTGGGGCGCCTGGGTGGCTCAGTCGGTTAAGCGTCCAACTTCAGCTCAGGTCAGGATCTCATGGTTCATGGGTTCAAGCCCCGCGTCGGGCTCTCTGCTGACAGCTAGCTCAGAGCCTGGAGCCTGTTTTGGATTCTGTGTCTCCCTCTCTCTCTGACCCTCCCCTGCTCCCGCTGTCTCTCTCTCTCTCTCTCAGAAATAAATAAAACATTTTTTTTAAACTGCTTTATATTCCAGGGATAAATCCACTTTTTATCATACACACACACACACACACACACACAGAGGTGTGTGTGTATATATCTTGTTGCAAACTACTTATTAAATTTTTGTTTAGAAAGTGCATATATTTTCATGAGGGATATTGATTTGTAGCTTTCTTTTTCCATAACGTATTTGTCTTGACTTGATATCAGAGTAATACTGGCCTCACAGCTTGGATTAGGAAGCATTCCTTTCTTTTCACTTTTCTGGAAAAAATTGTATAGAATTGAAATTATTTCTTCTTTAATGTTTGAATATCTCCAGTAAAGCCATTAGAGGCTGAAATTTTCTTTGTGGAAAGGGTTTTAACTATGAATTCAGTTTCTTTAATAGATAAAAGATTATTCTAGTTATATGTTTATTTTTTAAGAACTAATTTTAAGTAATCTCTATACCCAACATGAGGTTCGACTCACAACTCTGAGACCAAGAGTCCCATAATCCACTGACTGAGCCAATCAGGTACCCCTTCCTGGTTATCTGCTTCTTCTTGAGTGAGCTTTTATAGTTTTGACTATTAAAAAAACTGTTACTTTCATTTAAGTTGTTGAATTTATAGGCCTAAATCTATTAATAGTATATTTATAATACTTCCTATTATATTTTAAATATCAATAGATATTGAAATTATGGTGATATCTGTTCCATTTTGATATTGGTAATTTATGTATTCTTTCTTTTTCCCCCCAAGGTAGCTAGAGTTTTGTTGATTTTACTGATTACTTCAATGAACCAGCTTTTTTTCCCCTCTAAGGATGTCTTTTTTATAGCACTTTTGGGTTTATAACAAAATTGAGAGGAAGGTACAGAAATTTTCTATATACCCCTCCCCCCATCCACCATGCATAACCTCCCCTACTATCAACATCACTCACCAGAGCAACACATTTATTACCAAGGATGAACCTGCATTGGCTAATGAAACTCACCCAAAGTTCACAGTTTACCTTAGAGTTCACTCTGAGTGTTGTACATTCTGTGGGTTTGACATCGGTGCCTCGGGAATAATCACATAGATGCCTCATTCACTGCCCTAAAATCTTCTGTGCTCTGCCTGTTCCTCCCCCTGCTCCATCCCTCACGACCACCGATCTTTTTATTGTCTCTATAGTTTTGTCTTTTCCAGAATATCATATGGTTAGAATTACACATTTCATAGTATTTTCTGATTGCCTTCTTTCTTTTGATAAAATGCATTGAAGCTTCTTCCATGTCTTTTCATGATTTAATAGCTTATTTCTTTTTACTGCTAAACACTATTCCATTATCTGGATATACCACATTTTATCCATTTACCTTCTGAAGGACCTATTGGTTCCTGCCAATCTTGGCAATTAGGAATAAAGCTACTATAGCTACTATAAACATTCATGTGCAGTTTTTGTGTGGGCATAACTTTTCACCTTCTTTGAGTACATACCAAAGTACAACTGCTTAATTATATGATATGATTATGTTTAGTATTTTTAAGAAACTGAAAAACTGTCTTCCAAAGTGACTGTACCATTTTTCATTCCTATCAATAATAAATGAGTTTCTGTTGTTTCATATCCTCGACAGCATTTGCTGTTGTCAGTGTTCTATATCTGGGTCATTCTAATAAATGTCTAGTGGTATCTCATTGTTTTGTACTTTGTCTTAATGCCATATGATGTCAAGCATCTTTCTAAGAACCAGCTTTTGATTTCATTAATTTTCTGGGGTTTTGTTTGTTTAATTTTCTTTTGTTTTTTAATTGACTGATTTCTGCTCTGATCTTTATTATTTCCTTTCTTCTTAATTCGGATTTTGTTTGTTGTTCTTTTTTTAGGTTCTTAAGGTGGAAGCTGGGTTCATTGATTCAAGATCCTTCTTGTTTTCTAATGGAGGCATTTAATGCTGAAAATTTCCCCCCAAGTTTTTAGAGACAGATCACAAATTTTAATTTGATTTCCCATTTCACTATTTTTTAATCATTTAAGTTACTTAAGACATTTTAAAGCACAATAATATCTTTCTCTTAAATGTTTATTTTTGAGAGAGCGAGAGAGTGGGAGAAGGGCAAGAGAGGGGGACAGAGGATCCAAAGCAGTGAGACTGATGTGGGGCTCAAACTCATGACCAGTGAGATTATGACCTGAACTGAAGTTGGGCACTCAACCAACTGAGCCACCCACATCCTTCATAGTACAGTGATACCTTGAATTTGTTTAACACTTTACATTTTTTATGATTAAAAAAATTTTTTTTTTACTGCATTTTATTCTCAGGTTAAGTTGAAACAAACCTTTAATATATCCCCAGTTGAGTAGGTAGTCATTTAGCAAATATTTGCTGAATGCTATACTTTATGCCGGGTACTGGGGGTATGCTAACAAAGAAACAATAATCCCTCTGTCAAGGAGTTTATTTTGTTTTATTTTTATTGGAATAAGAATTTTAAAGATATGGTGTGGAGAGGTGCCTGGGTGGGTGGCTCAGTCAGTTGAGCATCTGACTTCAGCTCAGGTCATGATCTCACAGTTCGTGAGTTTTAGTCCCATGTCGGTCTCTGTGCTGACAGCTCAGAGCCTGGAGACTGTTTCGGATTCTGTGTCTCCCTCTCTCTCCCTGCCCCTCCCCCAGCTCGAACTCTGTCTCTCAAAAATGAATAAACATTAAATATAAAAGATGAGCTGTGGAGACAAAATGAAGTTAAGTGGTTCACTGAAGATCACATACCTGCACATGCTAAATCCTAATCTTTCAGCCACAATTTATGATCTCTTTCTTACAGCATTAACACCTTAGAATTTTTTTCATTAAATATAAAAATATTTAAGTATCAATACAGTGTATGCACATTATTAAAGCTGAGTCAAATAAAGAACCCTCAATAAAACTAAGACTGTAATTTGCTCATGCTGATAGGAAATTAACTAAGTCTTTATATATTCAAAAAAAAAGATGTGCTATAGTGTTAATACTACCGATGGGAAGAGGGGCACTATTCTACCAACACATACTCATTTTGGGAAAATAACTTTATTTTCTGGTTTTCATTTTCCTCATTTATTTATTTATTTTTTAATGTTTTATTTATTTCTAGGAGAGAGAGAGACAGCGTGAGCAGGGGAGGGTCAGAGAGAGAGAGAGGGAGTCACAGACTGAAACAGGCTCCAGGCTCTGAGCTGGCAGTCAGCACAGAGCCTGACGCGGGGCTCGAACCCACAAACCGCGAGATCATGACCTAAGCAAAAGTCGGACGCTTAACCGACTAAGCCACCCAGCGCCCCCATTTTCCTCATTTAAAAACCTGTAGTTCAGTCAAATGCTCTTTCATATTCCTTCTAAGTTTTAGGTACTAAATTCAAATTTTAAATATTTACTGAATATTCACTACAGTGCTCTACTAGGAATTCTAGATAAGGTAATATGCAATCCTTGTACTAAATCTAGTTTAGGAGGCAAAAAAAAAAAACATATGAAATATTTAAAGATGCCAGTATGAGCGATACAGACAATAATGAGCTAGAATAGCTGGAATGATTTTGTTTCTCTAGGGGACATTTGACATGTCTGGAGACGCTTTTACTTGTCCCTACTGGGGGGTGGGAGTGGGCAGTGACTCCTATTGATAGAGTCACCAATAGAGTGGAAGCCAAGAATGCTGCTGCACCTCCTGCAGTGTGTGGGGCAGCTTCCCACATAAAACCTACGTGGACCAAAATGTTAGTAGTCTCGAGGTTGAGAAACGGCTCTAGAAATTCAGAGGGAAAACCACTGTGGGAAGGAGAGATAGGAAAGTTTCATCAAGGGACTGTGCTTTTCCATGAACTTCTTACGTGGTCACATCTGGAGAAATGCAGCATAAACAGGGTCATGGAGACGGGAATCGGCATTGTTTATTTGGGGAACAGTGAAAATCCCAGTTCAGCTGGAGTGGGAGACTCACATATCAGATAGACAGTCAGATTGGTGTAATATTGTGGAGAACCTCAAATGCCAGAATGAAAACTTCCTATTTTATTTATTAGACAACGGGGAGCCATCCAATAGGCATGCTTTGGAGTAAGCATTGTTTTTGTTAGATGGATCTGGCAGTGGTCTGAGCATCTATTGCCGTGGAGAGGCTGAAAGTCAATCAGGAGGTTGTAACAATCCAGGCTTGACGTACTGAGTATTAATTCAAGCAGAACTTGACTTGACCGTGATGCTTATACCACATGTCCTCGTCTAAATCCAAGTACAGATAGGGTAAAGCCATTCAGTGGCAGTAGTGCCAAATCATGTTTTCATGCAAGTGTATAAACAGTCGGTTCTGGTTTGTAAGTGATGTGAGCTTTCTTCACTATGCAGTTTTGCTCATGTGTTTATATCCAGTGTGTTAAAAAAAACATTTGCGATTTTCTCTAACAAACTGAAGCAGTGAAAACTCTCATTTGAAAACTTTAGCTTTTATCACTTTAATGTTCGGTTCTCTCTGTCCCTGGTCCCTGCTCCCCTTCTAGAATAATGTTCTCTAAATTCTGGTTTCTGTAAATCAGTGCACTAAAATACATTGCTTTGTAAATTTGCCACCATGTTGGTTTCCACTTGCCTAGGCAAAAAATAAACAACTAGCAAAAAGTTCACTCCTCAGGTGTTCAGTGGGAGGTGAGATGAAAATATTAAGAAAATTTCTCAATGTTTAGAAATATCACTATTGAGTTTATATCAATAAGGTCAGTGCAAGCAACAAATTTTTCCCCTTCTTTCTTTGGTTTCCCACTGCTCTGATTCAATAATTGACCCTAGTCATATCAGTGTAATCAATGCATTGAAACTTAGATTTGGCAAAGAAAATTGTTTCTTTGAAATCTGGAAGGAACAGTCTAATGACCAATCACTGCAGAAGAACATTGTCCTACTCAGTTGTCATAATCACTTTGTTATATACCCTATTTGTAGCAGGACCTCAGTAAATATCAAAGGTGTGAACAAACAGATGAATGGAAAGGTACCGAATAGAGCATCTCAGAGATCCTGGAATTGATTTCTGGCTTTGTTACCTGTTAGCTTTCAGGATTTTTTTTTAACATCAAAAGAAAAACTCCTTCTTCTCCTTCTTCTCCTCTTTCTCTTTCTCTTTCTTCTTCATCTTTCTATTAGAAAGGACCTTATAGTAAATTTTAATTTAGAAAAATTAGCTGCTTTGAAACATTGTTTTAGTGATACTCATGACTGATTTAGATTTGTTTATTTTTTTTAAAAGTTTCAAGTTTTAAGGTGCCTGGGTGGCTCAGTAGTGAAGTGGTGAAGTTAGGCATCCAACTTCAGCTCAGGTCATGATCTTGGGGTTCATGACTATGAGCCCTGCATCAGGCTCTGTGCTGACAGCTCAGAGCCAAGAGCCTGCTTTGGATTCTGTGTCTCCCTCTCTCTCTCTGCCCTTCCCCCACTCACACTCTGTCTCTCTTTCTCTCAAAGATAAATAAACATCAAAACATAAAATAAATATTTCAAGTTTTTATTTAGATTCTAGTTAACTAGATATAGTGTATATAGTTAACTAATATAGTGTAATATTAGTTTCAGGAATAGAACTTAGTGATTCATCACTTATATATAACACCCAGTGCTCATCACAGCAAGTGCCCTCCTTAATGCCCATCACCCATTTAGCCCATCCCCCTACCCAACCCCCCTCCAACAACCCTCAGTTTGTTCTCTGTAGTTAAGAGTATCTTTTATATTTTACCTCCCTCTCTTTTTTTCCCCTATGTTCATCTGTTTCATTTCTTATTTCTTCATTTCATTTGTATTTGACTTATTTCGCTTAGCATAATATTCTCTAGCTCCATCCACATTGTTGCAAATGGCAAAATTTCATTCTTTTTGATGGCTGAGTAATATTCCATTATATAAAATATATACATATACATATATGCACACACACATATATACCACATCTTCTTTATCCATTTGTCTGTCAATGGATATTTGGGCTCTTTCCATAATTTGGCTATTGTTGATAGAGCTGCTATAAACATTGGGGTGCATGTGCCCCTTCAAATCAGTATTTTTGTATCTTTTGGTAAGTACATAGTAGCACAATTGCTGAGTCGTAGGGCAGTTCTATTTTCAGCTTTGTGAGGAACCTCCGTATTGTTTTCCAGAGTAGCTGCACCAGTTTGTATTCCCAACAACAATCAACAAAAAGGGCTCCTCTTTCTGATTTAGATGTAAGTTTAAACACAGAAGAATATTGAAAATAACTGACTTAGTCTTTTGAATTGAAATTCTCTTTCATGATGGATGCACCTTTTCAACAATTAAGTAAACTATGAAATAACTTTGCTATGAAGAAAAGCATTAAAATGATTTCTATAACTAACCATGTACTTGGTCTGTAAACTAGCTCAAGTACAACTGCTGCCTGGTGATCATTCTATTGATAAGAAAATCCAATCCATTCTATTGGGAAAAACACAATTTTCGGTGATAGACATTGTGCCAGGGAATGAGAAGGGAATCTTTCACCGATGACCTGAGGAAAGGTAAGGGAAGAGACAAAAGTGTCGATACATATGTACCCGGAAGCATCACCCTTAGAGCTAGCTCACTAGACAATCCCACTCTTCCTTATTTGGTTTCCATGTGCATACAATGCTCTAAATTATTTCATAAAAGAGGTGAATTTAATGGGAAAACAGTTTCCTTTGCAACAAGGAGTACTGGAAGGGAGAACAGACTCGAATGCACTTGTCTGTGATCACTCAGAACAGCGTTCAAATTGCCTGGGAGTTGGCTGCATGTCATTGATGCAAAGAGTTCCTTAGATTACTGCTGCAGGGAACTAGCGAGGCCTGGGGCTGCCCTTGGGTATAATGATACCATCACCTTTGATCACACAAAACCATTTTTTTAGGGCAACTTCTGTCTGCCTCCCATCCAGTAATGTCAGCAGCTAGTTTCCCAGGGGCAGCTAGTATTGCCTGCCTCATGCTAATCACTGTCTACTATCCTGCCACTGTAGACTTTGGCGCGAGGCCACCTTTTTTAAAGGTTAACTTGTAGAGTTTTGATAAGCTGCCCCAGCCTTATCTGAGAACTTCTAAGATGGAGAAAAAAATGTAATTCAAAATAATGGCTTTTATTTATTTTTTAAATATTTCTTTATTCTGAGAAAGTGCATGAGCAAGTAGGGGAGGGGCAGAGAGAGAGGGAGAGACAGAATCTCAAGCAGGCTCCACACTGTCAGTGCAGAATCCAACCCTCTCAACGTGGGGCTTGATTTCTGGAACCGGGAGATTGTGAGTTGAGTCGAAATCACGAATCAGACACTTAGCTGTCTGAGCCACCTAGGCGCCCCTCAGACTAATGCTTTTAAAGTTATCCGAGACATCTGTTTTGAACTATGGCCTACCATGCAAGACTTTATGTAGGATGCCCAGTTGTGACTAGACCACAGTGGAAAATCTTCAGAATGGCTTCATCATTCTTAAACAGAAATATTCAAAGGAAGGTTCAAAGGAAGGTACTTCCACTTGCAAATCCTTCTAGAATGATTCTGTTTCTCTCAGACACAGAGGCTCAAAGTGTTCACATTTGGAAACAATAGTTGCTATTAGAAAGAGAAATGAGTACTGCTGTTTCTCCGTCACATAGGGATATGGTAATTAACCTGGGAGCGGGCGATGTGGCTTTTTTGTCTAGGAAATTTCATGACAAGGACTTTTTGTTGCGTGAAAGTAGGCTTAGAACTTGGTCTGGAGTAGAGAATTAAACAAATGTGATATAAATTGTGCGGCATGATTAAGTTAAGAGGAAGATGCAGATTCTAATATGGTCTCTGGAAGGGGTGATAGATTGAAGGGGTCTAGAAGTAGACAGCAGAGAAGAGACAGATATTGGGACAGAAGGTAGGAATGGGATGTAGCAAATTTTGCTGGACAAGGGCAAAAACACAAGTGACTGGAGAAATTGCCCATGGTGGTGATAATTAAGGAATTTTGAAAGAAAAATGATGTCTAAATAGTCATCTTAATTTCTTATTTGGTCCTGGGCTATAATCTCCCTCAATTATTCCCTTTAGACGAGTAGATACAATACCTTGATGAGTAGATACAATAACCTTGGGTTAACAGTGCTCTTGGAAGTGCTGGAGCAGAAGCTCTATCATTGTCTGGGCTGTGAACCAAGGACAGCAGCTGCGGCGTGCACGACAGTGGGGTAGGAGGTAAGACCCAAATCTGGCCTAAAACTTTGAAGCTGGAGTCAGTAGTCTAAGGAATATTGTAGAGATGCTGGGTATTCCACTGTAGTGTGCATGTTCATAGGACTCAGTGTTTTATAATTTTGTTTTTTTTTTTAAATTAATTTTAAAGACTTATTTTGATAGCAGTTTCAGATTTATAACAGAATTGGGAGACAAGTACAGAGATTTCTCATACACCCTCTACCCCCGCACATGCCTGGCGGTTCCCCAGCAAACCTACCTCGGAGGAGCATTTGTTACCAAGGATGAACCTATGCCGAGAGATCACAATCACCTAAAGTCTGCAGTGTCTCTTAGGGTTCACTCTTAGTGTTGTACATCCTGTGGGTTTGGACAAGACTATAATGCCAGGTAGCCATCATTATAATATCCTACAGGGACATCACCATCCTGAAAGTCCTCTGTGCTCAACCTGTCAGTTCTTCCCCTTCTCCCTGTGCTAGGCTCTTGGTGTTTCAATATCTTTTTTCAGATATTAAAAAAAGAAAAAAGAAGAAGAAAGAAGAAGAAGATGATTAAAGACTGAAGATTTAGGGGAAACTTGCTTATAGTAGGAATAAGCCCAAGAGGAAAGCGGAGAATGGAAAAGATGAGAGAATAGAGTCCCCAGTTCATGACATTTTAGTCTTTTGTCTCCTCAGATATTTCATATAGGTTAAATGAAATTAAAATGAAGCCAGACATAGACTTGAGAGAAGGGAATGTAAAGAAACAGCAAGCATTCAGAACACAAAGTGATGTTGGTTAAAAAATGGGATGAGTCTATGCACTTGATCTCTGTCAAAGGGGTTGTGTAACAATTCAGGCTTTTATTTAGCACCATCTGGCAAAGCCACATCTTCCCCCTCAAGGCCTGGGCCCTTTCTCACTCTCCTAGTTTTACTGTCCCCTGAGGACATCCCCAAGTGGAATACACCATGACAAAAATGATGCTCTTGGTGTTTTTCTGAAGAGAAGGGAGGCTGAAAGAGCTGGTCACATACAATAACTCATCAGACAGCATTCTAGAGGAAGGAGACATTCTTACAGCAGTAGGAAGTACAGAAGATAACCTGGACCAATGCCCTTAGTATTTCTAAAAAGGAGTTTGAACACTAGGGTGGGATTTGAGTGGATAGCGTAAATGTGCACTATCCGTTAGCTTTACTAAGGTATCAGTTAATAAGGCCCAGTCTTCAGGAAGATAGCCAACAATACAGCCCTCCAACTTTAGAAGATAAAAGTTATTCTGAAAGGAAAACAGACAGGAGGCTTTATGTATGACCTCAAAAATTTAAACCTTGGGACTTTAGTTTCCTTATCAGTGAAAGAAAGAGATTGGAATAAAAGATTTTCTAATGCATCTAGTTAAAAGATTTTATGATTTGATAATGTTAGTCAAACAGAATTTATTAGCAGTGAGTGCTAAACAAATTGAAGGCGCTCGACAAATTCTCATGATACAAGTTTAAAACTGATCTTTGTATTCAAGTGTCATAAAAGTCATTGGAAAAACAAGGTATAGGGCTAAATTAAAAAGGGTAAATCCCATGCCACCAACTCAACTGTACAAAGAATAAGGCAACTTTTTGTTTTCTAAAAAGCAGTTTAATATGAAAAATTTTATCTCTGTTACTTTAGAGGTTTCCTACCCTTCTCCAGAGTTGTGCCACGTATAGCTGTGGGGGCCTGTACCTGGTCAGCTAGGGGGGACTCTGGTATGCAGTTAGCAGGTCAGACGTGAATGTCAGGAAATTCAGGGTTCCACCCTGCACGGCATCCTCAGCTCCTGTCCCAGACCACTGCTTCCATGTCATGTTTGAGACATGAGGAACTTCTTCAAGGCTGTGTGCCAATGTGTGACATCTCCCACATGGGAAACACTATCTGGGTTCTAGAGTTTTTGCCAGGTGCCTTCTGGGACCTCTGGGCTCTGAAGAATTGTCATTGTTGCCTTGATCTCCTTGTCCAGGATATATCCTTAGTCTGGGGTGAATCATTTTCCCTTCATGCTTCTTCAAAGCTATTCTGTTTATGTTCATGAATTCTCTAAGTTGTCCACTGGGTTTTGGTTTCTGAAATTCCAAAGTAAGGAAGGCATGCAAAATGCTTCTTAGTCTGCCTCCCCTGAAGCAATGAGCCACAGAGGCTGCATTGTCTTTAACTGGAGGGAAGAGAGAGAAATATATTGAGAAAAAAGTTAATATTTTAAATAACTTTATCTGATAAATAACTAAAAAATAAGAGAAAGCATAGGAGAATGACCTTTTCTTTATGGACATGTGTGTGTGTGGGGTGTGTGTGTGTGTGTGTGTGTATGTAAGTGCATTTTAACACTGTGTAATTGTAAAGTGTAGATTTTCGTAAGGCCCCTGGAGGAGGCCTTTTGGAGTATCCGAAAAGGGGGAAGAGTTGTCAACCTCTTCAAAGAAGGGCTAGAGAGTGTCCATCTTTTCTGCTTTACAAATTAACAGAAAATTAAAAGTATTCTTTCCATAGGGGAAACCAGTGAGCGTGCCAGATGAGGGTGGAGAGTTTAAGAAATCTGCTGCTGTCGGTGATGGGTGCAGAACAGGGAGGCAGGGGGAACCAAGCAGGGAATCACATAAGGAAAGAGACTTCTGGGAATTGGTGTTCCCTGTCTGAGGCCATGAGATCACTAGACTCTAAAATATAGGTTCTCAACATGAGCTTCAAGGGTCTGTGAGTGCCTGGATAGAGCTTGCAATGTTCTCTGTGTAGGTGTCCCATTTCTCTGAGAATCTGGTAAGTGAATACGTTTGACTTTGGGGATGGAGGTCGGTGGGAAGTTGCTAGAGTCATGATACCTTGGTGAAAGTTTGTAAAAGGGTTTTCTTCAAGGCACAGAAGGTCAGAACGTGGGTTTTTGCGTGGGAGTAGTTGCCCAGATGAAAGGGCAGTCTGAACTCAAAAGGAACCTACTCGTGACCCGGTACCCAGAGAAAATACCAGCACAAGGGCTCCAGTGTGAATACTGTTCAAATTAGCTTTATGGCATTGGGGGTGGACAGAGTTGTGAGGACAAGAACCAAGGGCCTGCATGCCCAGAATTAAACCAGCCAAGCCAGTCTGTGGTTAGACTCAATTTGTGTGATGGTTACAAAATGCGCACCATGAAAATGACTGTTTCTTTAATTTTGTTAGTATATTGTTGTTATTCCAATTTTGTTTTTCCTTTAGCATTTTATGAGAGCCCCTTTTGAAAAGTCCAGTACTATCCCAACTGAATTATGGGATAAAAAGATTTCTCCCTCTTCTCCCTGCCTAAATTTGGAGAACAAAAGGATTAGTGTGAGGGTCCCGATTGCCCAGCAGACCAATGCTAGAGAGAAGTGGTGGAGCTCTAAGCATACTCGAGGTGTTTCTGACCTAAAGCCAGGGAGCATGAAATGCTGAATATGTAGTTCTTAAGCCGAACCCTGTAGAACATCCTGGTGGGGAAAAATCGCTGTGGTCAGACTTGCTGGGAAAGATTTCATGAAATAGTTTTCGTGTGAATTAGACCTTGAAATCTGGGTAAGAATTCCAGAGAAATGTGCTTAGGGATGAGCACGCCTTATCTATATGTATTTGTTTCTATGCTTGACACACCAGTGTGTGCTAGTTCTCTGAGGTCATTTAGCACGTTTCAGATCCTCCGGCGTGGCTGTGTGAATGAGGAAGGCAGGCAAGTTACTGTCAAAGTTACCACTATCAAGTAAGTTGATGCTGGATTCAATGAAGATACATGGAATGTTCTAAGGAAAGTAATTTTTAGGAAATCTGAAAACCTGTATGAATCATCGCTTTAATATCTCCTTATATGAGTTATGAGATAGGAGATAAATATTAGCAGGCAGCAAATTACTGTGCTTTAGCCTAAAGCCAGGACAACTCTGACCTTGCCTTTCATAGCTTTATGTGCAGTGGGCAAGGTAAGAAAATCATTTGATTAAGTTGTATATATTTCTGTAGGATTCAACTGGGAAATTGATCACTGAACTATATATTAAATAAGATTTAGAAGACTTGATTAGGAAATGAAGCTTTCACTTCTGAAAGACCAGCTTCTAGATTTTGCTCTGTTACTAACTAGCACTGTGACCTTGGGCAAGATACTTAATCTCTTTCTGTATTTCCTCATTTGGAGAGTTAGATTATGTCAGGGCTTTCTGATCTTTCTCTGTTTACAACCTACTTTTCCCCTCTAAAAGCTTGTGGCCTGCTTAAAAAAAACTCTAAATGCTATTTTGGTTCTGAAGATGGTGAACAAAGAACTGTCATTAACTTCATTTTATAACTTAATGTAACTTGTAGTATAAAACTCTAATCCTTCCAGCTTTGTTGAGGTCTCCAGTGATAGGATTTCACAAAGAATTTAGGGAAGACCCAAACATTTGGACCATAGCAGAAGTGTTTTAAGAGTATTGAAAAAGTTTTTTTAAAAAAAATATGTATTTATTTATTTATTTTTATTATTTTAATGTTTCTTTATTTTTGAGAGAGAGAGAGACAGAGAGAGAGAGAGAACACAAGTGGAGGGCAGAGAGAGGGGGAGGTATAGAATCCCAAGTATACTCTGCACTGTCAGCAGAGAGCCTGATGTGGGGCTTGAACTTGTGAACAGTGAGATCATGATTTGAACCAAAATCAAGAGTTGGGCACTTAATCAAGAGTCCTGAGCCATCCAGGAGCGCTTAGATTTTTTATTTTTAAGTAGTCTCTACACCCAGCTTAGGACTTGAATTCATAACCTGGAGATCAAGAATTGTATGCCCCACCAACTGAGCTAGCCAGGAACCCCCTCCTCCTCTTTTTTCTTTTCTTTTTTTTTTTAGCCTCTCTAACCCAGATTTGACATTGTGGTATCTGGGTAATGCCATTTGTTAATACTCCTGAATTTCTTTTTTTAAAATTCTTTAATGTTTTTATTTATTTTTGAGAGACAGAGAGAGACAGAGCACCAGTGGGGGAAGGGCAGAAAGAGAGGAAGACAGAATTTGAAGCAGGCTCCAGGCTCTCAGCTGTCAACACAGACCCCGATGAGGGGCTTGAACTCACAAACCATGAGATCATGACCTGAGACAAAATCAGACACTTAACCAACTGAGACACCCAGGAGCCCAAACATTCCTGAATTTCTATCAGTGAAAGAATGAAGGTCTTTCTCTGATATCATTTCTCTTCCTCGGAGTCTTATCACACTAATCTGCCAGTTTAATCTCTGGGAAGAGAAAGAAGCTTGGAGTCAGTGTGCAGAATGGAAACCTTCTATGTGCTCACAATCTGTTGACCTAGGCTAGTCAATGTCCAAGATCTCTTCTAGCACTGAAACATTAAAATTTAATATGAAAATTTAGAAATACTAATGCCTTTTTCAAAACAATGTGTCATTTTCTGAGCTGGAGTGGGAACATAAAGTAAGGAGAACAGGATATATAGCTCCTTTTATAAGGAGAGGTGAAGTTCTCTTTGCTTGATGATGCCAAACATCAGTGACTCCAGTTTCTATCCCTGTGTTTTCTTATATCAGCAGAGAGCTCTGTATGAGTCCCAGCATTTGTGAATCAGGGCAGGGTTTCTCATCCTATCTATTCCCTTCAGGGACGTTGTAAGCCTGCTATAGAAAGTACTGGTTTTTATCTGGACATGGTGACTGCTGACATAGGAATTCAGCGTTTGGTTTATGGGTAAGGAATTTGGTAGGCAAGGTTTACATGATACTGAGTAACAAGGAAGTTCTAGAGCTTTACATTTGGGGGGAACCTCAGGATTTGTGCCCTGTGTTTCCACTTTAGACACACTTCTCTGTCCACTAATTTTTTTTAAAAAACTTAGATGTAGAACATAAACTTAATATATAACATGAAGCTTAATGAAAGTAACATTTTGTCACACTCTTATATATTTTTAATCTGGTTTTAAAGAGCATGTGGATGAGGTTTGAGAGAAGGGTGTAAAGAAATCACTTCCTTTGCCCCATTTGAAATTCGATTCCTCCATCTAGTGAGAATGCAGAGCCTTGATTACATTTGGAAGAATTGAAGTCACATGATCATTCCAGAATTATTACATATTTATGGTATACAGATTGTATGATACTTATAGTTTTAATTTAATAGCAAACACACAGTTTCCATGCTGCAAATGGCTATTAAAATCACAGGAATCATGGAAATTAGATTTATTTGGACTTCTGTGGCTGCCTGAACTCCACAAGATAAATGCCAGATTATTTTTTATTGCCAGACCCCATACTTAAGTAAACCATGAAAAACTTGGAATTTCCTAAATAACTGTCACAAAGATATTGTTCAATTTAGACTCTCCAAAATGCATTATTATGCAGTTTTCTCTTCCCCTCCCCCACACACTGCCTTACCTTCCTTTTGCTCCAACCCCCAGAATCCCTGCATGCTCTTCAGGTTTTACTGGCTTCATATTCAACATAAAATTCTGAAAATATTCTGCCTAGGGATTATGAATTTTATTGTTACCTCAAAAGTCATAGCTAAATTTTATCATCGTCACCATTTTTATTTGTTGGGGCTGGATTCTTAAGGAAGAATTTCAAGCTGCATCAGTCAGTAAGCATTTATAAATCACTTGTTATAGGTTCAAAACTGTCCTTAGGTTGGCAGGCATGCAATACCCTGTCAGCCATTACTCTTACCTTCAAAGGACTAATAGTGACAGGTGTTATAAACAATTTAGAAGAAAGATTGAGGTTAAAAAACCTGAACTGTGGATAATAGTGCTTCCTATTAGTTTAGTACATTGACAAGAGGAATATAGAGCAAAGAATCTGAGATACACTAATGGCTACTAGTGAGTTCTGGAAGTCAAAAGAGACAGATGACTGGGATGAAGAGTTCACAGAACAGACATTAATTTATCTGAACAGTGACTTCATGAATAGATTTGTTATCTCATTGAGACTTGAGAAGTTTGCTCCATATCTAATAAAAGTTATCTGTGAAAGTATAAGAGGGATGCATGTGTGTATGCATGCGTGTATGAAAATATCTATGCATCATCTATCTATCTGTCTTTATCAATCTGTCAATCTACACTCACATGTAGGCAAATACACATATACTCACCCCATTAAATAGCCATACTTATTCTAATCCAAAGTTTAAAAATAGCCTGGGGCACCTGGGTGGCTCAGTTGGTTAAGCATCCCTCTTGACTTCAGCACAGGTCATGATCTCACAATTCGGGAGTTCGAGCTCCACATAGGGCTCTGTGCTAAGAGCATGGAGCCTGCTTGGGATTCTATCTTTCTCCCTCTGTCCCTCCCCTGCTTGCTCTCTCTCTCTCTCTCAAATAAAAAAATAAACTTTAAAATAAAAATATTTTAGGATATTTCTGAAAGAAACATATCTATTAATTGTTCTTCATTTTTCCGATTGCTGTTCACTAGACATAAGTGATGACTCATTTTCCCTGAAGATTTTCATTCTTTATTCATGTTATTTATTTCTAGGGAATCCACTATGCACGTCAGCTTCATTTACATATTTCTAAGTCATTAGTAGGAAATCAGAGTCCATATATACTCTTTTATATACGCTCCAACTTTTCATTTATTTTTGACAGTATTGTATTTTTCAGGGTATTTCTTCAGAGAATCTCAGATTTTAATCCACAAATGTGTTGTAGAATCAAGTCTCTGCCTTTCCCCTCATTGCTATATTCTTTCCAAGCAATGGAGTTTTAGGATATATAAACATTAATTTCTGGTTAACCACTTTTCCAAGGTCATATTATTTTGCTTCAATTAATATTACATTTGAATATTTGCATATCCCATAGTGTCTTTGGATTAAGTAGAAAACATGTGATTAATTCCATTGGTAGCCACATCACTCCTCTAGATACCTTATTAACATATAAATGATTCAGTTGAAAATGAAATGTATTCCCACTACATTTAGTCAGAATGTGGCAAAAACCACCTCATTAGTAATATTTCCCTTGTATCTGTCTTGCCCCTCCCCAGCTAACATCCCTACCATCTTTTTTTCTGATACCTATTCTTGCAAGATCCTCAATGATAAATGTTAGCTTCTGCCCTGTGCTCAAAATTATATCTATTTTTTTCATTAGCTTTTATGATAAAATAGAAGTTTATATAAATATTAGTCTGGCCTTTTCTTTAAGGAAACCAAATCTAACCCTAAGTGAATTGTCATTAGTGTGCCTTTCAGGAAAGGGTCAATTTTGATTGGTTTTGCAGGCTATGAAATGCAGAAACTGCACAGAAAGTTAAGATAATGCTGACCTAAAGCCTGGGCTTCAGGGGAGGAGGAGCTCTGGAAGGTTTCTTGGAGAATTAACATCTGAATTGACCTGAAGAGCCAAAGTTAGTGGACGAGAGTGGGAGGTAGGAGAATGGTAATAAATAAAGGGAAAGATTGTAGAGAGAAATCAAGTGATGTGTCAGGGTGAGGTAACTGAAATCGATCCTGGGCACAGGGGTAGAGGTCAACAAGGACAGGTAAGCAGAAACCAGCTTCAAAGGTCCTTTTAAATTAGCTAATAGGGTTGGATTTTATGGCACGAACCACTGAAAGGAAACAACACACCAACATATTTAAATGTTGTTAAATTAATTAAACAGGGAGGCCAGTAGGCTGAGGTGGCTGTAATGCTCTGGTGGCCTAAAGAAGTGAACCAAAATCTAAGCCTGTAAATGCCTCAAGGCTATAGAATCAAAACACCAAAGACTACCAATCACAAACAGCCAACCAGACTCTAAACTATAGCCAGTCCAATCCGATAAATTTTCTTCTTCCTCTTCTTCTTTTTTATTTTTTTGCTTCTACTCTTCTCTCTGTGTAAGTCTTTTCCCTAGAGCCTGTTTGTAGAATGTTCCTTACCACTTTCGGTTTGGTGCTGCCTGATGTCAATCAATTTTTACTGAAATAAAGTCTTTAGAATTTTTAATATGCCTCAGTTTATCTTTTAATAGTTCCTAAATAGTCCCTAAATTATTTTAGTCTCAATAATATGAGTATAGTGCTGTATTTTCTTTTAATGGGAAATGAGTGTCTTTAACAACATTTTGGAAGTTCAATCAACAAGTTAATCAGCCAATATCAATAGATGGAATATAGGTTTTTTATTTTCATTTTTAAAAATTTATGTATTTATTTTTGTAAATTTTATTTATTTTTGAGAGAGACAGAGACAGCGTGAGTAGGGGAGGGGCAGAGAGAGGGAGAAAGAGAGAATCCCAAGCAGGCTCACACTGACAGCACAGAGCCTCATACGGGGCTTGAACGCATAAAGTTGTGATCATGACCGGAGCCAAAACCAAGAGTCAGATGCCTAACTGACTGAGCCACCCAGGCACCCCATTATTTTAATTTTTTTAATGTTTATTTATTTTTGAGGGGCAGAGAGAATCCCAAGCAGGCTTTGCACTGTCAGCACAGAGCTTGACTCAGGGCTCGATCCCACGAATCCGTGACACTATGACCTGAACCGAAATCAAGAGTTGAATGCTCACCTGACTGAACCACCTAGGCGCCCCGGAATACAACTCTTTTAAAGCAAAAACTGCTTCTAAGGAAATGATCTTATTTTGGCATTTCTTAAGATCTCTAACATGGTTCTAGATTGTTTCCTTGCTTTTTTATTTTTACTTTTCTCAGTGTTTTATTTATTCTTGAGAGAGAGAGAAAGACAGAGTTTGAGGAGGTGAGGGATTGAGGGAGACAGGGAGACACAGAATCCGAAGCAAGCTCCAGGCTCTGAGCTGTCAGCACAGAGCCCAACAGGGGGCCCGAACTCCAGAACCGTGAACTCATGACCTGAGCCAAAGCTGGATGGCTAACTGACTGAGCCACCTAGGCGCCCTTGTTTCCCTGCTTTTAAATGGCATCCAGTTTAGTTCTGAGGATGTGACTGATGTGTAATAAATTCCGTTAACTTAAATGATATTTCTGACCTATTCACACCAAAACCTCCCAAAGTCTTTTAGGAATAACTTTCTTCTGACACAAGCAATATAATTAAGGGAAAGGAATTTTCCATAAGTATTTTTATATTTTGATATGAAACATCAGTGCATTGGAAACACTTATAAAGAAAAAAAAAAAAAAAACAAGAGGAAACTTAATTACCTAGAGGAAAAGTTGGGAAACCCTTTACAGCCCTTGGAGGGAAGCACATATTAGCAGTGTTATAAAAGGTAGGCAATCAGTCACTGTAGACAGAGCCCCTCTGGTGTTTGGCATTTTCAACCGTCTTACTCAAAACCCAGGAATAATTTGAAAGTAATGCTACTGAGTGTAACATCAAAAAAGTTGCCAAAACAGTTACCGATGCAAAAACTACAGGAGAAAAAATATCCTGCATCCACATGTATGGTGCAGGCTTTCAAAATCAGTTTTATCAGACAAAAGTGAAGACCTGAGAACGTTGAAGAAATACAAAGGAAATTAAGAAAGCAAACAATGTGAGTAGAAGTAGGGAAGAAACTGACAGACAAAAGAAACGGCAGCAGAGCTAAGAAGCAGAGAGCCACTGCAAAATACAGCAAAGAATACAAAAGCGGCCGGTGTCTGAAGGAGGAAGGAGAATGGACCAGAAAAATTTCAAGCTCTGGAAACATGTCGCCGAAGAGAAGTCTAACACTTAACTTCAAGAATCTTGAACATGTTTCTTTGCCACTTTTATTTTTTAAAAATATTTTTTTTATTTATTTCTAGGAGAGAGAGAGAGAGAGAGAGAGAGACAGCGTGAGCAGGGGAGGGTCAGAGAAAGAGGGAGATACAGACTCTGAAATAGGTTCCAGGCTCTGAGCTGGCAGTCAGCACAGAGCCCGACGCGGGGCTTGAACCCACGAACCGCGAGATCACGACCTAAGCGAAAGTTGGACGCTTAACCGACTAAGTCACCCAGGCGCCCCTCTTTGCCACTTTTAAATGCTACAGCAAAATTTGATCAGTCTAGAG
The DNA here is from genome assembly GCF_003009895.1 of Hyaena hyaena. Taxonomy (NCBI): domain Eukaryota; kingdom Metazoa; phylum Chordata; class Mammalia; order Carnivora; family Hyaenidae; genus Hyaena; species Hyaena hyaena. The sequence continues at coordinate 698,221 of NW_024081166.1, forward strand.
ACAAATTTAGAAATTCCCTTAATTCATGAAAATATTTAGTATCTGTAAAATAATCCTAACCTACTCAGGAAAGATCAGTACACTCAATCTCTTTAAATACAATAATGAGGAATAGTGTAATATAGTTTAGAAATGTTTTTATGAAGAAAAGTGAAAGTTCCAGAACTTAACATATCAAAGCTTCATTTGTCTGAAACTTAATTTATTCAAATAATGCTTTTCTAATCTCTATCCACCTCACTACTGTATTTGTCTTAATGTCAAAATGTATTTGTCTGAATTAACATAACTGATTTTATTGATGCATTTTACCCACCCCCTCATTTTGTCTGGGTAGAAACACCCTGATTTTGGTTCTTATTACTAAAGTAATTCTTTTCTGTCTAGCTGGTTTAATAGAACGTCATTTAAAAAGTGTTCTGGAGAAGGATACAATCACTTGCTTTTGCAATTATTAAAAATTAGGAATCAAGATTTCAATGATACATTATGTGTCTAACTGAAATCTGGAGCATTCCACCACATCAGAGAAGTTATAATAGTGATCCCCTGTGTGTTAATATACTGCCTGAAGAATGAAATGAAACAAAATGCAAATGTTGAGACTTTTCTGCAGTCAGAGGACTTGGACATTTTCCATTTTTATCTGCTGCAGCCACACTACCAAGGGCTGCCTGAATTTCCTTATCTTTAGTTTCATACCTGAATTGGATGCAGTTAAGTTGTTTTTTCCATTTTAAATGTGTGATTCAATTTTGAGAATTTCTTAAAAATAGTCTAGGGATTGCAGAAATCCTTGGAGTGGGACCAGATTTTCCTGAATTAATACACACTCTTCTCTGCCCTCAGTTACACATGACTGCCATTGACATTTGCTGGGTACCTTTTGTACCCATTGCTAATGTGCCACAAGATGCCATTGTACTTTTACAAATATTTCTCCAAATTAGCTTTAAGCAAGTAGAATTCTCTTTCATCAATATGTGATGATCTTAATAGGAATGTGTGGTCAGAATCCAGTATAATAAACAAAAAATGTGCAAAATCAACATTTAAAAGGTCAGCAGCTTCTTATTGCTACACACATCTTTGCATTACTAGTGATTAAAACTGGCATGTGTATTAGCAGGAATTTTCTGTCTCATTTTTAATTCCACTGTTTATTTATAATCTAGAAGAAGTATTTCCTTTGGGGACTTACTTTTATCTCTAGTGCCCTTTGATACCCCATACCGCTGATTTTAGAAAATATTTGGAATAATTGTTTACTATAACACAGTAATTCTGAAAAGATATTAAAATGTGGTGGAAAGATAATTTCCATTTGTTTTGTTTGTCTATCTGTGTGGGTTGGTATGTATAAATGTTGCATGAATATTAATAAATGTCTATTCACATTAATGTTTTTGTGGGCTGCAAACCTTTCAAATGCTTCTATCCTGAGATACATGCCCAGCATATGATGATATGCCATTTATTTAGTTTCCAGTGTCTAGGAAAGATTATAAAGCCTCACACAGACTCAGCCCTATAAGAAGGGCTTTAAGAGTATGTACTGTGGCCAATCATTTATTTACTCTAATGTATGGTGAAGTTAATGAGGGAAAAAATATAGGATTTCCACACATCAATAAAAAGAGAAAGTAACTATGGCAAATGGAAAAAGTAAATGTTTTAAAGAAATATTCATAGTATTTGCTGGGGACTTGGTGTCTTTTTCAATTATATTAATCTGTACTTCGCACTAGATATTAAAACACAGCTTTCTCCTATTTGACTTGTTTAGAAATTTCCTTTGGAAGAACTACCACACCACCGCTACTGTAGCTCACTAATGTCCTTGGTATGTTTGCACAGTTAAAAGTTATATATATTTAACTTTTAAATATATATATATTAAATATATATATATAAATTTATGTAATTTATATATATATAAATATATTTAATATATATATTTCAGGTAATGGAAATACATGATTCATATATAAATGAAATATGTGTGTGTGTATATATATATATATATATATATATATATATATTTCAGGTAATGGAAAGCACCCCAGTATGTCTGGTTAAAAAGCCACTGCCTCAAGGAGTGGAGCTATGAACTCACAGGAATAGGAGAGCAATCAGGTATGAAATAAAAAGAAAATCTCTAGATAACCTGAGGTATGTAGTTGTGGTATGTTTGTAGTAGAAGCTGGTGGTGTTTTACCCAGATTCCTCCTAGGTGTAAGTACCCATGGTTCAGAGGCAGTAAGTGCTGGCTGCTAGAGGCTCACCGTTATTTTGTTTTACCCCCTGGGCTGCCACTAGTTGCTTCCCAGAGATGGAGAGGGAGTTTCTCATGCTCACCATCACTGCCCTCCAGCCCTTGGCAGAGTGCAACCAATTACTAACACGGAAGTCCCAAAGTTTTGCCCTTTGGCTTAAAGGAATACGACTCTCATATGCCATCAACGCTCCAGAGCTCCTGATGCCATCAGGCTGAGGCTTGGACTCCATTAAAATCACGCCTTCGCTCAGCTCCTTTCTTGGCCTGTTTATTCAGTGTCCAACAGGTTTCTCCAAGAGCACTGCCCCAGTGAATTCCTTGCATGGAAACCAATTCCAGCATCTGCCTTGAGGCCATTGGATCTGGGACAACATTGATTTCACTCCTTCAATTCTAGAACACTTATTGCAGACATTGTGGATTCACATACAAAACCAAGTAAGAAATAATTCCTGCTTTTGAGGCATTGAGGTTCTGGTGAGGGAAGCACTCATGACCGGCCGTTACAAAGTAATCTGTGCTGTGATAGAGGAAACAGCAAGAAGTCTGACGTGAGGTACGGTCAGAAGGCTTCAGAAAGGAGGTGACAATCAAGCTACATACTTATAGGGGGAATTTACCAGACCATTAGAAAAGAAAGGGAAAAAAAGTGTTCCTTTTTTCTCAAAGTTACAAAGGAATATTGTCTTTGAGAGGCCACTGTAGGCTTAATTGTTTAGAAGGGATACAGAGGAGGAGATTGCTTTAGGCAAAGGGACAGACAACATAGGGCACCAATGTAAGGAGATAAGACTTTATCCTTTAGGACATGGATTTCTTTTTGTTTAAAGTTTTTGTTTATTTATTCATTTAAGTGATCTCCGTACTTAAAGTGGGGCACAAACTCACCTCAGGGTATGGATTTCTGAGAGAAAAGATCTTATATAAAAAATATTAAACTCTAGAGGGAAAAGGAGACATATTGAGAAAAAGGAGAAGGGGCAATGAGAAATACTAATGATGTAGGCAGTTGGCAGAGAGAATTCTTTGATGTAGGAGGTTGGTGTGGGATATGAGATAGATTCAAGAGATTTAGAAAAAATTGATGAATTATTAAATATACAGGATGAGAGAAAGAAAGATTCTAGGATGTATTCTGAGGATCTGGCTGCAATAACTGGGTATCTAATGGTTCCAGGGAGAATGTAAGGGGACGATCTGGTGATTCTATCACCAAATATTTTTTACATATATTACCTTGCAAATTTCTAATGGTTCTTTAGCAGATTCACTGATAGCTAGTATAATATATAGGAGAAAAGATCTGATGATTTTTTTTCTTTTAGAAATCTTTACTAATGTTTCTCTTTCAAGTTATTAATGCTGCCCTCATTGGCAAATTTAACTCCCCCCTCCCTGACTCTCTTTATCCAACTCAACCATTCTTGTCAGCTGAAAAATTTTATAGACCCCCATCTTCTGGAAAACCTTGTCCTCCTACTTATTTTTAAATGTATTAGATATTTCTTAATGACTACAAATTATGTTTCTATTTCCTTTGCTAATATCACTCTGTTTAGAAGACTTTTTGTAAAAATAATATTCTTTCATAGCTTTCAACGTACCGTTAGTTCAAATGGTTTTGATTGAAGATGCTAAAGCAGTGGTTTCCACTAGAATTTTCTCGGGATTTCTTCAAGGACATGTAATAGAAGATTCATGTGCATATTTCTGTGAAGTTTGTGTGGTACTTATAATCTATAAGGGCAGCTAAAACTGAAGTACCACAGAAATCTTAAGGGACTGGCCTACGTGGAGGTATGATAGACACAGCAAGCAAACAGAGCCTTAAGTGAAACATGTCAAGGACAGATGCCCTGATTTGCAGCTAATGATTTGCAAATGAACTGCTTTGCAAATGGACAACTCCAATATATCCAGGGTGATTTAGCAACTGCACCTGAGATTTATTTATTTAATGATTCTCCCAAGGAATACTAGGGAGACGTGTTAATCCTTACACAAAATATGTAGCTAACTTGAAAGTGAAATGGGGATATGCGTGTAATCGCTTTTGTCAAAGTAAGAGGATTTCTATTTCTAGATTATTATTTTTGAGTTGGGAAGTCTATTTTTAGAATACATTCTATAATAATCTTTGATTGTTAACTATAAATTTCGATTGCAGTAAGAAAAAATCTATCTAAAATGTTCAACAGATATAGGCCAAACCTGTTTACTTATCTATATGTTTTTGTTTCTAGTATATCCAGAACTTATAACTGATCCATTTAACATGGACAGTGAAATTTCTATTTCCATTCATGTTTCTGAAATAAAAATAAGTATTCCTGAAAATAAGTAATATATATAAAAATATATAAATAATTATATCCTATGAAGTAAGGTGCAGTTCCCTATGATGTAATATAAAACTTTTTTTTTTTTTTTTTTGGTGCCATTCTGGTACTTAATTACTAAGCTTTAGTGCAAGTAGTATGTACTCTCATGCAAGTCTAAATAGATTTTAATATTTTACTAATCAGTAGAACAAAAATGTTCCATCTAGGGAGAAGTCCATCTCAATATTAGTTATGACAAAAATCATCTTCAGATCCATAAAGACTTTTAGAATATATGATTTTCAAATTCTGAGACTATGCAATAAAGCAACGGTTATTGTGTCGGTGATGAAATGGAATATGGAAAACAGTTAAGGGATTTAAATTATGTTTGATTTGGTGAATTTAGTGACAATGTGCTATTGGTATTTAATAAGGAATTGGTATACCATAGGAAATTATTTTTAAACCAAAACACAAAATAAATGGACATTTTTCCTTCTTTGTTGTTTTACAAAGGGCATTTCTGTTTTACCGCAATCAATCTTGCCAACCTGCTAGTGCCTTTAACCCTGATCCGAGAACCTTTTACTTGAACTTGGCCTTTCAAATAAGATAAATATGATCATGGTTGTGGTTTGTGGAGGGCAGAGGGACAGCCAGCTTGGGCTTATCCAACCAGTACTAAGTGCAATATTATGGTGTAGAAGAGGAAGCGTGCCAACTCAAAGATGAAAGAATTTCCTGTGCTTTACTTCTCAAAGCATTCAGAACTATTGAGTTGGCCCCTGATGTACAGGAAAATATTCTAAACTGGAAAGTAATTTGTTTGAAAGGATTTTCTTCCATGGTGAAAACTCATGAAAATAACATCTATATATTATAATATATAAGGTGAAAGTTGATATCCTATATCTCTAAGTAATATTTTCCTTACATGAGGGAAGTCTCTGGAGTCTTGATAATTAAAACTATCCAATAATACTGGCAAAGTGGATGTAGGTTGGGATTTTCCACCACATAAGTATTGGCTAAGTTTTATTGCCTGAAAAAAATGTGCTTTTTTATTAGTGAGTTTTTCTATATTACTGTGTGCCAGTTGTAACATTTATTTTTGTTTTACACAAGTTTTGATTTTTTCCTCATATAATTAAATTCAGATTTTTATTGGCTGGAGTTGGTTTCTTGGAAATTTTTGTCTTCAAAATGACTCTTGCAAATAGCCTCTAAGTAGTCTTGTTTTTGCCTTGAAAAGAAGTTACAATTTAGATGGAGAGGAAAGATGAGAAGGGAATACTGCTGACAAATGAACATCCTTTTCACCCTGCTGTTCCCATAATTAGGCACCTCAGAGTCTTAAAGCTAATCTCAGAGTACTAAGTCATCTGTTTGGCCTTGGAGTTCTTTCATCCAAGAAAGAATAAGTAGTACCTTATGACCCTAATATTATTTTTCTTTTGTTATTAGTAATCGATCTTCCTAGCAGTACTTAACCCAATTTCATCTGTTTTCTCCTTCTGAAATTTTAAAATAACTTTCCTCCTGTATAAAAATCCTCTTCTGTTTTCTGTCCATTCAAATCTAGCACATTCTTCAAGGCTTGTGGAAACAGACCTCCTGTCATAGCTAAACTGGTTAAGAAGGCACGCTTGTACCTCTGTTACTTTAAATGCCTTTATCTATAATAGGAAGGTAATCATCTATCTATCTATCTACCTATCTATCAGCTATCTATTATCTATCATCTATCTATCTATCTATCTATCTATCTATCTATCTATCTATCATCTATATTGTCTATCATCTATTGTCTCATCCCACTCCGTGAGATAAGCATTGAACTAAACACTTATGATATATCAGCATACCAAACAGATAAATAAACCTGCCCTCTGGGAGCTTACATTCTTTGGTTATACATGATGAAGAAAAATATATTCTAATGACTAAAAGCTTGAGTCCAGAAGTAGGACAGAATTGGGGTCACATTTCAGCTCTAACTTCACTTATCTTGGGTGAGTTACTATTCCTCCCTATGCTTCACTTTCCCCATGTATAAGTTAGGGATAATTATAATACTTTCATATTAGGTTTATTGTGGGTATTAAATGAGATAATGCTTTTTTGGAAGAGAATGAAATGAATAATATTCCAGAATTTATTTTTTATTTTTATTTATTTAAAAAAGTTTTATTTTTTATTTAGTTTTGAGGGAGAGAGAGACAGAGTGTGAGTAAAAGAAGGGCAGAGAGAAAGAGGGAGACATAGAATCCAAAGCAGGCTCCAGGCTCTGAGCTGTCAGCACAGAGCCTGATGCGGGACTCCAATTCACAAACCATGAGATTATGATCTGAGTTGAAGTCGGATGTTCAACCGACTGAGCTACCCAGGCACCTCTTTAAAAAAAAAAACCCTTTTTTATTGTTTATTTATTTCTGAGGGAGAGAGAGACAGAGTGTGGAATTTAAGTGCAGTTTCTATCACTTAAAATATTAGGGAATTGTTGATGCAATCTCCTTCAAAGATAGCATTTTATTAAAATGAGAATAAATAAGGAGGCTTCATTGAATGTACCAATTACATAAGTTCATTTGGTATTACTGATATTTTTTGCAAAACACAATTCTTTTCTCTTATGAACCTGCAAAATTGGAAAAGAAGCTCTTTGGTGATTACCATAGTTCTCAAAGGCAGTTTTTACTCTCCAGAGCTTTAATAGCCTTCTGATTATAAAAGAGTCAAATTACATGACTTTTTCACACATACAGGGTATTATTTAGTAAATGACTAGGTCATTGTACCAAATGGTAACTTACTGGTCTCCAAAACCTTTCCAAATGTTTTAATATGTACCTAGAGAAGAACTATTAGACTAATGATCCCCAAAACTGACTGTGTCACTTACTCTTCTTATGATATTTTATTTCTATCTTCATATTAAGGTGGTTCTTAAATCAAAGGGTAACATTAATCTAAACAACTATTTATCTGAATTTGTGGAAGTAAAAGACTTGGTTCATTTACTTATTCATTCATATTTTTACTCAATACATGTGCTCATTCATTCATTGGGTTTTTTCATGTTACTATATTAAAATATGTAAAAGTAAAAGATTGAATGATAGGTTGACTTGGGGCACTAGAGGGGTGTCTGGGTGGCTCAGTTGGTTAAGCATCTGACTTTGGATCAGGTCATGATCTCATGATTTGTAAATCTGAGTCCCACATTGAGACTGTCAGCACAGAGCCTGGAGCCTGCTTTGGATTTTGTCTCCGTCTCTCTTTGTCCCTCCCCTGATCACACTCTGTCTCTGTCTCTGTCTCTTTCTCTCAAAAACATATTTTTTTTTTTTAAAAAAAGAATCAAACACCTAGAAAATAAGACTGAAAAATTGGAGCAATGTAACAAGAGCAAATGACTTATGATGGTCAGGGAAGTCTTGGAGTCAAAGTTTGAGAAAAATGAAATCCATACATTGGCTAAGAAGCTGTCAAGTATTAAAGGTAGGGTACATAATTAATCTTTTATATTGGGATGTTTTTATAGAAAGACTATTTTTTGTGTGTTTTTTTAAATATACCCTTCAGTTAGGTAATAGGATTTAAAGTGCAAATAGCAAAATAAAAGAAAACTTTTCTTTAAGGTGGTAGAAATTTTTTCTTTATACATTTAAATTGCAGCAAATAAACCTTTTCTTCTCCTTGGCATTCTTTTTTTTTTTTTTTTATGCTTGCTGATAGGAAAATATGTCAGGACTAAAACACATTCACATACACACTGAAAACCACTTAAGCAGGATGCACAATTTTTCCTCAGTCCATGTGGCCTTGAAAATGAGTATGTGAAGGAAGAAACTGGTCTATATAAAAGTGTCTCTGATTCTTGGGTGGCTTATGGTTAGTGTTATTGTTTTTAAAAACCACTCTTGGCTTCTGTGGTGCATTGACCTGTGTATGGAATCTCAAAGTAAATGTTTTCCACTCTGTGGGACACTGGGTCAAAGACGAAAGGTTTTGCTCCCTTTCCAGTAACAATTTTTTCCCCTCCTTATTCATATGATGATTTAAAATGCTTCTCTTTACTTGAGGCAATTCTTCTTTCTTAGAATAAGCATGCCATAATTTGGAAAGCCAACTTCTAGGGCCTGAATTTCATTGCAAAGCAGAGTGAGGCAATCCTCTATTTGATCTAATTTTAAGGCTGTAGAGGGCTTGCTTTCCACTACAAGGAGCTGTTGTTCCCAGCGTTAGCCTTGAACATTTTGGTTAGACCAGGCTTCTGTAGAATGCTGTGACTAATGCAGCCTCTGATTTAAGCTGTGATGAGCTTGTATGTGGATTAGTTTATTATATCTGGAAAGGCTATGAAGGGATCAACAGTGGATACGTACATTTTTATAGCAGAGAGGACAAGGGTAAATGAAGAGTTTGGTGCATTATTCAGTTGGATGATTAAAAATAGGGAGACGGTATTTCTTGGAGGCAGCAGGGTGGATGCCCTGTGACAGTAAGAAAAGACAAGATGTGAAAGACAACATCTCCTCAAACAAGCTGCACACATGGCAACTTTGTCTGTGCTGTTCTCTGACTCGATTGAGACCCTGTCTGGGGTCACATACAGTGAGGCCATGTGTGACCTGCCAGGACATCTGACCTATGAGACAGCCACTTCAGGGATTCTGACGGTTCAGATGTGACATAGGGCTATGCCATGCAATGTTGGAGTAACCTAAATAATTCAAGACCTTCATATTCCCCTGAAAGAAAATCTAGAGTACCCTTTAGAATTTCAGGAGGACTGGATCTTCAAAGTGTGAGCCCTTCAGATATAGCCTGCCCGATGGTACACTAAGGTAGATATCAGACTTTTGCCACATTGTCTTCCTGATGGAGTTTGTTAGAACTAGGGGATAGTCCTGAACTTCTGGTTTCATACACCCTTTGCCTTGAATGGCCGGCTTTCCCCCTTTCCAAACACTTGCCACACGTGTCTCCACAAAGGTCCCCCACCTTTCCTTACCTCTGCCCTCATTTCTTACTCCACCTCATTCTATTTCTGAGCAAACAGAGTTAACTGGAGGAAAAGATCTCTTCCTCTACCAGTCTTAGGTTCTCCAGTGGGGTCCTTGTAAATTAGACTGGCCAAAGACAGGGGCGCCTGGGTGGCTCAGTCAGTAAAGTGTCCAACATCAGCTCATGATCTCGCTGTTTGTGGGTTTGAGCCCCATGTCAGTCTCTGTGCTGACAGCTCAGGGCCTGGACCCTGCTTCCGATTCTGTTTGTCTCTTTCTCTCTGCCCCTCCCCTGCTCACTTGCCCCCTCTGAAAAGTAAATAAGCATTGAAAAAAATTTAGACTGGCCAAAGACCAATTAATGAGAAAAACAAACACAAGTTTGTTAACGTGTACATGTTCATACACTTGGGAATACCTAACAATGAGTAACTCAAAGGGGTGGTTAGATTTAGGCTTATATATCATTTTAGGCTAAAAGAAAAGGGGCTTAGGGCTTCTGGGATAGGGAGGCAAGCTTTGAGAAGGTATCCAGGAAAAGTATAGTAAACAAGGAATTTTCAAATAAGGTTTGGTATGTAGATTTAAGTCAGTGTCCTCTGCATTGATAAGAGTTGTTAAAAGTCTAGGTCTTGAGGGGCACCTGGGTGGCTCAGTTGGTTAAGTGTCCGTCTCCAGCTCAGGTCATGATCTCACAGTTCGTGGGTTCAAGCCCCATGTCAGGCTCTGTGCTGACAGCTGGCACAGAGCCTGGAGTCTGTTTCAGATTTTGTGTCTCCCTTTCTCTCTGACCCTCCCCTGCTCACCCTGTCTCTCTCTCTCAGAAATAAATAAAAAAATCAAAAAAAAGGTCTACTTCATGAAATTAAAATAAAAACTACAATGACATACCACCTCACACCCATCAAAATGACTAAAGTTAACAACTCAGGAAACAACAGATGTTGGTGAGGTTGTGGAGAAAGAAGAACCCTTTTGCACTGCTGAAGGAATGCAAACTGGTGCAGCCAGCTTTTGACTTTAGTGCTATCCTAGCTCTCAGATTTTTTGTTTGTTTGTTTATGGTACTTGTCACAACATACAATTAACTTATTCTTCTGCTTATATATTTGTTCTGTCTCCTGTACCTACATGTTCTTTTTGAGATGGTCTTGCCATTTTTTTCCACTATTCTGTATTGAGATTGTACTATTTTCCCTGGCACATAGTAGCTACTCAACAAATATTTGATATGCAAACAGCCAAGGGCAAGCTCTGTTCCCAGTACTTCTGCTAAGGCTATATCACTGCTGACTAAGGGTCGTTCCTGAAAACCCGTCTCAGATTTTAGGAATGATCCTACCTTACATTAAATTTACATCTGAATGAATTGGGGTTAGGCCTTTCAGAAATTATTAGGTTTTTACCCATTTCTCTCTAAATAAACTGATAAACCAATTTTTTACCCTGAACCTAAGGAGTATCATCATCAGAAAACTTAGGTTTCCAAATGAACTAGTCAGTTAATCCAAAGCCATGAATACAGATTTTATAGCATTTCCCCCAAGCAAATCATGCATACCAGAAACCTTTTGAGATTTTACTTAAAAAATTGCTTTCCTAACCATGCACATCTTTCTGTTTCCCACTTCCTCATGTCTCTTATCTATCTCAGAGAGCTAATTGCAAAAAGTTCACAGATGTAATTGCATTGAAACATCAGAATAAGCTATTCTTTTGAAGTAAAACTGAATAGCTATAGTTATTAGTTCCAAAGTATATCTGACCCAGTGGCATTCAATAGCATATATCTCATCACTATCGTGTATAAAAAGCTCGACTCCAATTCAGGAATTTAAACTTTGCTCACTGTACATTTACTTTTCAGTAATGTTAATTAGCTAATTTGTGAGACACAAATAAGCTATAATTAGCATGGTGCTTTGATATTTTATTTCTAACAACAAGAAGATGATTACCTTCAAAAATAATAAAAGATTTAAATCTAAGTAAGGATCTAAATTACAGTCGTTGAGTTGTGAAGAAAAGTGAATTCACTTAATCCCCATTTGCATGTGCCAATTAGTTAAGTATTAATCAATTTCCTATATAAATGGAAATGAGGATACCAGGATTCTTTGGTAAGATAATGTTTCTCATTAACACAAACACAACCTCCTGACATTTCATAAAAAAAAAAAATCTTTTCCTTTCCATTTTCCTTCTTCAAAATATCTATTGATTTATTTTTCTATACTTATGGAATCTGCTCATCCCAATGCATTTATAAGAATTTTTTCAGAATTTCTTTTAGAATCTCATAATAAAGAATTGAGCAGAATTCAGAGTATACATTAGTTATTATTATTATATTAATTATAGTTGATGCACAGTGTTACATTAGCCGTAGGTGTACAGCATAGTGATTTGACAAGGTCTATACATTATGCTATGCTTACCACAAATGTAGCTACCATCTGTCACCAAAGAACTTTATTATAATGCCATTGACTATATTCCCTAGGCTGTATTTTTTTTTCTATCTCCGTGACTTCTTCATTCCATAACTGGGAGCCTCTACCTCCCACTCTCCTTCACCCATTTTGCCCATCCCTCTTACCTTACCCACCTTCTGGCCACAGTGAGATTGTTCTCTATATTTATGGGTCTTTTTCTGATTTTTGTTTGTTTGTTTATTATTTATTTATTTTATTTTTCGATTCCATATATAAATAAAATCAGAGAGTTTTTGTCTTTCCCTAACTTATTTTACTTAACAAACATAATGCCCTCTAGGTCCATCTATAGTGTTGCAAATGAAAAGAGCTCATCTTTTTTTATGGCTAGTAATATTCCATTGCATCTATCTCTCTTTATATATCTATATCACATCTTCTTTATCCATTTCCCTCTTTTTTAAGTATTTTATTTATTTTTGAGAGAATGCATGTGAAGGAGGGGCAGAGTGAGGGTGACAAAGGATCTGAAGTGGGCTCCATTCTGACAGCAGCAAGCCCGATGTGGGGCTTGAACTCAGGAACCAATAACTCATGACCTGAAGTTGGACACCCAACCAACTGACCCAGGCAGGTGCCCATATCCATTTCCCTATTGATGAACACTTGGGTTGTTTCTATATCTTGGCTATTGTGTATACTGCTGCAATAAACATAGAAGTGCAAAGAAAACCTAGCACTGATTTGAAAAGATATAATTATTTTTTTTATTAAAAAGTTTCAAATCTCAGAACTCCATTTTATATCTGAAGATGGAGGAAAGAAAACACAGAAGCTGAAGAATTTCAGATGAGCTATGCTCCAGTTAATTTATCTATTTTCTTACCCTTCCTCCCTCCCTCCCCACTCTCCCCCCTCCCCAGTTATGGAATATGCCCAAGTATATATGTTTAAAATATTTACATTTAAAACAAATAATAGATGGGGCCCTGGCTGGCTCAGCTGGAAGAGCATGCAACTCTTGATCTCAGTGTTGTGAGTTCATGCCCCACGTTGGATGTAGAGATTACTTTAAATAAATAAATAAACATTTAAAAATTTAAAAAAATAAGACAAATATTAGAGTTTGAAAAATGACTCAAATTTCTTGGTACTGAAAATGGTATTTGGTATTTGGAAAATCAAAGGGGCAGAAATTTTAATATAACTACTAAATAAATTAAAGATATTTTAGAAAGTGCTTTTACAGGACTTTTAGAGCTCAAGTTTGCAAAATTTAGGGCTGACATAGACATATTCACAGAAACAAAGCTATGTCAACATATTTTGCCTTTCAGAGTTAGTCCTCAGGGGTATATTTGCTCCATGGCAACCTGGCCCTTTACCATCATATTGATATACTTTTAGATTTCAATTAAAAAATTATTACTGTGGGAAATGCCTGGGTGGCTCAGTCTGTTAAGCTTCTGACTTTGGCTCAGGTCATGATCTCGTGGTTTGTGAGGTTGAACTCCTTATCGGGCTCTGTGCTGACAGCTTGGAGCCTGGAGCCTGCTTCAGATTCTGTCTCCTCTTTCTCTGCCCCTCCCCCACTTGCACTGTTTATTTCTCTCAAAAATAAATAAACACGAATAAAAAATTTAAAAATTATTATTATGGGAAGCAAGGAATTATGATAAAACCAGGATGGGCCTTTGAAATGTGGTGTATGTGGGAAATACTATAGTAAGAATAGACTGTTTTCCCATCCTATTACACATTTTAGTTTTAGGTGTTCTAAGTATCAGCTAACTTCTAGGTTCCCAAATTATACTTAAAAAATTTTTTTAAATGTTTATTTGTTTTTGAGAGAGAGAGAGAGAGAGAGAGAGAGAGACAGAATGGGAGCAGAGGAGAGGCAGAGAGACAGAGGGAGACACAGAATCTGAAGCAGGCTCCAGGCTCTGCGCTGTCAGTACAGAGCCTGACATGGGGGTTAACTCACGGACCTTGAGATCTGATCTAAGCTGAAGTCCAATGCTTAACCCACTGAGCCACACAGGTGCCCCCCAAATCCCCAAATTATACTTTTTTGGTTAAACATCACATTATTTTTCCTTTATCATTTGTAAAAGATATTAGTTTGATTATTTAGAATTTTTTTTGACCAAATAACAAGTTTACAAAGATAATGATGTAGACTAATACAATATCTGATTATCCTAAAATGTTTTCCTTTAAAAAATTATTTAATAAAAAAATAAAAATTACCCATAATTCTAAAGCTGAAAACTAAATAAAGTAATAAGCGACTAGCCTTGTCTATTCACTGCTGTTCTTAAAATTCTAATCCCTAGAGGTAACTACAGTTAAGATTATTTTAGTGCCTATTTAAAGTTTTGTTCTTAAGTTTATTGAAAAGTATCCATGCATACATACATTTAAGTATACAGTTTTTATTTATTTATTTATTTATTTTAATTTTTTTTTTATTTTTTTAATGTTTTTTATTTTATTTCTAGGAGAGAGAGAGAGACAGCGTGAACAGGGGAGGGTCAGAGAGAGAGGGAGTCACAGACTGAAACAGGCTCCAGGCTCTGAGCTGGCAGTCAGCACAGAGCCCGACGCGGGGCTCGAACCCACGAACCGCAAGGTCATGACCTAAGCGAAAGTCGGACGCTTAACCGACTAAGCCACCCAGTCGCCCCTGAAATAAGAATTTTGAAAAATTATTTGGCATTTTCTAAAACCCAAACATTCTGCTCCTAGGTTTAAGTAGAAATTTATAAATATATGTACTAAAACACACATACAAAAATGTTTGTAGTATTACTATATGTAATAGCTGTAAAATAAAATAGAACAATAAATTGTGGTATGTCTATTGCAGAATCAATCAATCAATAAGTTGTGGTATGTGTATAGACATACAGGTACATATGCATACACATTCATGTAATACTATAAGGCACTGAAAATGAATAAATACTGCTGCCTGTAATAACATGGGTGATTTTTCCAAAAATATTGGGAAAAAACAGCTACAAAATAGTAAAAAAAAAATAGTGCGTACTGCATAATTACATTTAAAGTTCAAAAATAGGCAAAATATTAATAGTGATAAGAGTCATGTTAGACCTTAATTTTGGAAGGCAGTGACTGGGGTGGGGACATGAGGGGATGTCTGGAGTTCTGTTCTTTGGGGGTCACCCAGTTGTTCTTACTTTGTTAAAATTTGTTGAACTGTATGAGTTGTATGTATTTCTCTACTTAGGGTATACTTCAACCAAACATCTGTGTATTTTTGGAGTCTACATGCCATGAATTTTAATGTAAAAGTGGGATCAATAGTACTGTATCATGTGACAAAAATTTTCCATAAAGTTGAAATAGTGACACTTTCTGAATAACAGTTTTTTTCAAGAATTTGCAAAAGTTTTATTGATAGTATTTTTGAAAATCAGTATTTTAAAAAATAGTCATTCTGATTTGGGGACAACATACACTTCTTAGTTAATATTGTTGTCTTTAAGTGATTGAAAAAAATTCTGGTAGTTGATGTTTTTTCTCAAACAAGAATAATAATGAAAAACTGAAAATCCTGAATCTATATATATATGTTTTTAGCTCACAGGGAGTTTTTAATTATAAAAAAAACATATTTTCAAACTGTAAAATGCTAGGCAGAATTCAGTACATAATACTTCTTTGGGGATAGCAAATGTTAGTAAGGAAATACAGATTGTTGCAAGGGCTATCTAGTCCTCTAAGCCCCATAGTTGTAAAGTGGCTAAGATCATAATATGAAGTTAACTTGCATAGCTATCTTTATATCATATGCACATAGTCAACTCACTGCTCTAGTCATTTAGTTGAAACTTTCCTGAGGTATTGATATTTAGAGTTTCTAAAGTCTTTCATTGCCATAAGCCACTTTGTTTAATTTCTTCATTTCAGAAATGGGAATTCTACCACCTTCCTGACATCACAGTGACATGATGATTAATTAGTTAATGTTTGTAAAGTGCTTTGAGGATGTAAAGTGCTAAATAAGTGTTAAGCCCTCTTAAGTATCACAATCAATCAATATAATGTTTTATTGTACAGAATCTCATGTGTTACTTCAAATGCAGTATACTAATTTAGTTAATGTGAGAGTTCTTATGAAATTAGAACTGTATCAAAAAATTGGCTGAAATTTTATAAATTATGAAGATACAGCAGGGACCAGAGAATTATATTGATGTACTTATTTAGAGTTTTAATTTGTATCCATTATTTTCATTTTTAATCAAAAAGAATTAAAATTTATCATCTCAACTTTCCATTTTAATTTTATATAATAGAAATACTCATAAAATAATGTATACTGGAGTCTTTTTAGCCATCCTCAATACTGAATATAGCATTTCATTTCCAAAAGTATTATTACTCTCTTTTTAAGAATATATGAGGGCTGGAGTTTTAATGATTTTATCCTTGTTCCTGTATAAAATCTAATAAGTGGCTTTGCCTTAAAAAAGATGGCAAGAATTTTGTAACATGGCTTTTAAGTAATCTAAGACAACCTTTCTATCTAATAGCAGTAGTCTAAGACAGGCTGAAAGAGGCTTGATATAGTCCAGGTATATTGACTCAAGCTCAGATATACAGAATAATTAAGGAGGTAAGAAACATAATTTTTTTTCAAATTCCTTAAATCCCAGAGGACATTCATGTTCTTTGTTCAGGAATGAAGAGTTAACCCAAATGTATTTATCCACATTTAATATAGAAATGAGCAAATGATAAGTTAAAAATAATTCCTCGTTATTCAAAATAGTTAATAAACTATTCTTTAAAAATACTGAAATAGATAATATAAGTACCTGAAAATCTATTGCACTCTTTGTTGCAGTATATAATTTCACTCTTTTGGGTGGAGATTTAAGGCATGTAGTGAACCAAATGAAAGTGCAAACCCAGAGTTTGTGTACTCTACATGGCTTTTTCTTGCCTTTGTAGACCTAAGGAAATTCCTTCTCTGTGTTGACGTCAGTACTTGCGTGAGAATAATCTGAGAACAGCAAAAGGTTTAATTAGGTAGCTGACTTTGCAAAAACAAACCACACTTTGAAAAACATACAGATCCTAGAATCTTCTCTCCTTCTGGGAAATTATTACTTTTTGGAGGGCGGGGGCTCCTAAAGATCTTTTAGTGTCATTTTGTGGATGAGAACACTGAGCTTAAACACAATCCCTGGATTTGCCTGGGCTCCCAGTCTGGTCACCTCTCCACTGTCTTTGTGGGCAAGGGAATGGGTACAGATTTTGGAATTAGGCAGAGTAAGCCTGGGCCAACATGTGGCTTTGTCACTTTCCATGTGTGTGACTTTGAGATCACTTCTCTGAGTATTAGTTTTGGTTCCTTATAAAATGGAGAAATGCTGCTGCTTTTCAGGATTGCTGTAAAGATTACAGATAATGCACCATAAGTACCCAGCGAGGAGGCTGTCCTATAGTCAGGAGCTCAGGAATTGTGGGTCCAATCATATAATTGGCTTATACTCCATTAGAAAATCACGATTATTACAATAATTATATTAACGTAGCATCTTACACACAACAACTCTCTACAGTTATTTATTGAATTTCACACAACTGATAGGTTGTGTTTATTTCTGTTTTACATACGAGAAAGCTAAGGCATAGAGAGAGTAATGGATATGTGTAACACAATCAAGACTCCAAGAAATTAAGCAATCAACCCAAGAAAGGCCACACAGCTTGTGCCCAGAGAGCTGGACCTCTGTCAAGTTGGCCCATATGCCCTTCTGTACCTTATGCTATAGCTGTCTACCTAGATGACTCATTAATTTTACCCTGTAGCAATGATTCTAAATATAAGCAGGAGAAATTCCCCTATAGAGAAGAGAATGGAAAAATGAGGGCAGGAGAAAGAGAAAGGAATAGATAAGAGTAGAAAAATTCAGCATGCAGTTTGTAGGGTTCTTGAATAACCAATGCCATTGATACATTCTTTACATTAATTATAGGATTTGAAAAACTCTGGTATTTTGTCACTCTGGTGTAAAGTTAATTCTGCTAAAATTTGAACTTTTCTCTCAGTTTTAGTGTACTATCAGTCAGATGAGGTCAGTTTACATAATATCTTTTCTTTGCCACCAATTTTGCTGACTAAAATAAATTCAATGTAGTATCTGTTACTGACATGGCTCCCATTTGTCACTGGTAAATGCATATTATGTCCTCCACCATGACAGTGACTTTATCCACGGTTCCTTGGGGAACCAGAGTATATCACTTACAGTGCTTGGTGAGCTCATAAAGCTATTTATAACGTGTAACACAACCATTAATAGTTTGAATGTTTATAATCATCCTTAATAGCTATATATCACTGGTCCAACAACAAAAAATACATATGGGGAAAAAATGGTTTCTTTCTTAAAGGCAAAACTAATATCCTTGCCTTTAAACGTACTTGGGAAGAAAACTAGATTTCTGCACAAAATTGGAAATGGCCCCTCAGGAGAGAGAAATGTGTCCTAGGATTTTTGTAGTGTATCCTTATAGCATTGTTACTTACTTACCTACATGCTGCATTTTCTGTTTGCTTGTTGTACTTTTCTTACCATCCTGTGTCCAATTAGTTCAGGCTGACGTAATTTACCTAATAGACATCTCAGAGTTAACCCATACAAAACTGGAAACTTGACCCCCACAATCTCAGCTTCGCTTGTACTTCCCAGATCCATTTGAAATTATGCTTTCCTCCTGGTTGATGACATGTTTCTTTCCTTCTGATTCGCAGGCCTCAGATTTTCGAGTTCTCCTTCACTCTTGTCTTTCCATCTCTCACTGTCTGGATCCTCTAGTGCGAACCATGCTCATCAACATAAAATGTCTTATAGTTTCAGGAGTTTCACAGATGTGCTGAAGCTTAGACACTTTATGGACATTAGTG
Organism: Hyaena hyaena; assembly: GCF_003009895.1. Lineage (NCBI taxonomy): Eukaryota > Metazoa > Chordata > Mammalia > Carnivora > Hyaenidae > Hyaena > Hyaena hyaena. The sequence continues at coordinate 717,213 of NW_024081166.1, forward strand.
TAGAACGCCTATGTAATGCCACTTCCACGTTTATAATCACATTATGCTTTGTAATGAAAGCTTTTATTGTAAAATGATACAAAATAAAATATGATTCATTTTCCTAACAAATAGATGATACTTTAATCGTTTCTTTTACAATAGAAAAATAATATCTTACTTTGGACTTCTTGTTTTCTCTTCAAATATTGGCAGTAAGAAAGTCTTACATGGAAAATGTGTCACAAAAGAGCTTGAGGATCAGATAAAGGACTTCAGGTCTGCCTTACTAGATTACAGAGAACTTAGATATTCATAACATGACCAAAAATAGGGTTTCTGTGCCTCATTGAGCTTTAAACATTAACTTAAATACAATATTAAAAGAATGCCACCTATCATGTATACAAGCAAGCCAGATAGAAACTTGGATTTTTTTTTTCTTGAAAATTCACTGGGAATCCTATTCTTTGGCAAGTTAACCAATAGTGATCAAGTAAATTTTTATTATACAATTAGAAATTGCAATGTTATTGTACAGTTTGTTGAATGTGAAAAATCCCTGCTTGAGACTCTAAGAAGTTCTTGACCTTAGAATTATAACAAAATCTATCTATTGCTCTATGAGTCTGCTTTTTATTTTAAGTTTTAAGCAATAATGAAGGTGTGGTTTTTACATGGCTGTATATGCCTCTTTTCTATTCCTTTTATAACATTATTTTTTCTAACAAAATTGTTTTTATTTTAAGCCTTTAAGCTTTAATCATTTATAAGTAAAAACAAAATCAACTTTTAAATTAATGATCCCAAATTTAAAGCAATAATTGAAACATTTCAAGTGAAATATTGGCTATTGACCCTCTGAGACTGCAGGGGTAAAATTTACTTGCTATGAACAGAAAAAATTGAATTTAGACTCTTCTAGGTGCACTTATGTGTTATTAGGACAAAGTCGGGAAGTTCTAAAGACATTTTAGTAATAATTAACATAATTTTAGAATATAGCTAACATACTTGGAATTTTAATTTAGAAGAATGGATAGTTTAAGAAATTAATCAATTATTAAAAACTCCTATTGAATTAGGAATTTGTAAGAAGCTAAACAACATTTATATGTTCATAAAGTCATTTTGAAACATGAGCAGCAACATCAGAATTTGAATTTATAAAATAAATAAAATACAATAAGCTCATTGTATTGTTAAAAATGAGAGAAATGTTTCTACATAATTAAAATAACATTAGTTTAGGTGTTACTGTGGAATCGTAAATTTCTGGAGATAAAAGGAACTTTGGAGTTTATTTCATTTTAAGTTAAGTTCAGTAAACAACTGTTTAAGAGTTCTCAATATTGCCATAAAAAATCCAAAAATACTTTTCATTATTACTTGTGCTAGGTACCATGTAGTATAAAAGAAATACATGACACCATTTATTATAATCACAGCAAAGAGCGTGGTACATAAATTCTTTGTTCCTGCCCTCTTCTCCCTCACCACAGGCAGTCACTACCAACGGCAAACTGCATACATCTGCTAAAACCTCAGAGAAGCTTCAAAATACTTTACAACACGTTCATTAAATAGTCACTTCCTATTTATCTGAGTTGGCTAATAGATGAAACTTATTTACCATTTTCTCCCTACAGTACAACTGCCTCCCAAGAGTTTAAGATCTTGTCTGGCTAAGAGTTATGTCTTTTTGTTGCTGTTGGAAAGATTTGGCAATGTATTTATCGTATGACTTTTTCTTTGGGATGGCCCAACGTCTGGGTGCCAAAGATTCCAGATTTCTCCTTAAACTGGCCTATGTTTTTGAAATAAATCCAAGAATTTATCTTTCACGTTTGAGGATGGTATATGTAATAATTTTCGGGAAGCCTAAAAATTGTCAACAATTCTGAGATTCTGAGTATACTTTACCTACTTCTGGAAATAACACCAATTAACTTTATTTAAGGATATTAAAAGATGAGGGCACATTTAAATATACCTTTAGTACCCAATGTAGCAGTCTATTGTTAATAAAGATATAAATCTTTTTTCCTTATTATTACTGTTGCAGTTTAAACAGAAGCCCTCCAGAAGATCAATATGCTATTTAAAAAAAAAGAATCCAAGAATAAATAGCATGCATATCTTCATTTTAATATTCTTTGCTTTCCTTAACTTGAAGCATAAAAGCCTTTCAGTAACTGATGTTAAATACTTAAAATAGACTACATTATCTTGAACCATATTATCTATTTCCATATGTCATAAAATGACTAAGTTTCTACCAGAATACCGGGAAATATACAAAAGGAGTCAGTAAATGGTATTATTTTCCTAATGCGTTTGAGAGAGATTTAGAATTTGATTCTGATTTTTTAGTGTAACTTGATAAAAATAGGAGAAGAAAAAAATATATTTTACTTGTTAAAATAATCATAATTTAGAGTAAACTATGTTAAATTTTCTCTGGTTTCAAATACCATATAAACATGTGAAAAGGCAAATGTTCCATTTCCACTAATATCTGTTCATTCATTGAACAAATGTTTTGAATGTCTTCTTGATGCTAGTTGTTCCATGTTACAGCAATGAAAACCAAACCAAACCAAATCTCTGTTGATAAGCAGCCTCTACATGGCCCCCAATGATCTGAGCCTCTTGGTATTCACAGTCTTGTATAACTACCTTCATTGAGTGTTTGCTAGACTTAATGATTCATTTGTAATGAACAGAATGTGGCAAAAGTAATGGGATATCATTCCTGATATTAGGTTACAAAAAGGCTATGATCTCTGTCTTGCTCAAATTCTCTTGTTCTCTTTCTCTTTCTCTCTAGGGCCTCACTCTGGAAAAAACAATCTTCCAGATTGTGAGCTGCACCATGGAGAGACCTATGTGACAAGGAACTGATGATTCTGTCTCATAGCCAGTGAGGACTTGGGGTATGCCAGAAGCCATCTTGAGTGAGCCTGGAAGTGCATTTTGAGACTTCCCAAATAGACTGAGCTTGGAAATGGATTCTTCTCCAGTTGAGCCTCGAGTTGACTACAATCACTGCCAATACCTTGGTTGTAGCCTTGTAGGATACCTTGATTCAAAGGTATCCAGCTAAGCTGTGCCCAGATTTCTGACTTACAGAAATGGTAAGATAATAAATATTTATTGTTTTGTGTTGCTAAGCTTTAGGGGTAAACAGATAAACAGCAATAGGTAACTAATACATCTTCCCTCATTGTTTATATTCGATTGTATATATCTGACCTAAGGAGAAAACATTTTAGAGTATAGTGCATAAAAGAACTAATGTGAATATTAGAACTAATATAAAGAACTAATATTCCTTTGGGTATACTCTGGGTGTATAGTATATATACACAAAGGAATATTATTCAGCCTTAAAAAGGAAGAAAATTCTGATATTTGCTACAACATCAGTAAAACTGGAAGATACTGGACTAAGTGAAATAATCACACAAATACCATATGACTCCACTTATATATTGTACTTAAAGTAGTCAAATTCATAGAGATATAAAGTATAATGATGGCTGTCAGGGGCTGGGAAGAGGGGGATGAAGAATTACTGTTTCATAGGTATGAAGTTTTAGTTGGAGAAGATGCTAAGAATTCTGGAAATGGGTGATAGTGAGGATTGCATGACAATGCGAATGTACTTAATGTCACTGAACTGTAAATAAGTAAAATGATAAAGTTTATGTTATCTATGTTTTACCACAGTAAAACAAATTAAGAGCAAACAAACAGAAAAAGAAAGAACTATGTATGTAAAGGAAAATCCTCCACTAGCTCCAATACTTTCCTTAAACTCAGACAATTGAGGATGATTGAGTACATTTTAAAGTGGGGTGTGTTCTATGTCCTTAAGGTACAATATGAATGCTTTAGGTGATGATGGAAGACGTTGCCCATGCTCCTCCACCTGCAGAGAACTGAGAAGGCTGGGAGTTGCTTGAACGCACATGGAAATGATAAAACCACATGCAGTAGAAAAAGACAGTGAAGACATGGAAAGGAAAGATGACAGTCCAAGCCAGTGTGGACTTTATGGAGATCGTACGAGAAAAGGTAAGAGAGCGCTACAGAGTGTGTTGTCTAGAAAATACATGGCAGGGCCTTGATGGGTCACTGATGAGGAGGGGATGTGGAAGCCCAGAGATTAGTCAGACTTTTAGAATTCCCTTTGACCACACTTTCAGAGAAGCTTATGTGCATGGGGTTTACAGGGCTGGGCTGTCACGACACTTTGTGTAAAGCTAAATCTTTTCTACCACATAGTCGGTAAAGAGAAGGTAGAATGAGAGGTGGGTGTTTGGGGCCAGACTGAGAGAATTTGTTCAGTCAGAGAACATGTAGATACATATATATAGCCGAGTACAGTACAAGGCCTTTGGCTTTACATCTACAGATAAGATTTAGAGGACAGAGGTAACCAAAGGGTATCAGACTCCCAGATATAAGCTTCCTGCTGTGTCCTTCTACCGCACGGAAAACCAGACTATGAGTCTGCTCATCAGATTCGATACTATGCAAGCTCATGGATAGTATTGTTTTCTCTAAGTCTAGAGATGAAAGTCTCCAAATCCTGGGTCCACTTACCTAGACTCTAGGTTTTTTGGTTTCTTCAATATCAGAATCCAACCAAAAGGTTGTATTATGGCTTATATATCAGGTCTTTGGTGCCAAGTGTCTTGTTTCTCTGTTGAATTAAGAGCAGTGCAAAGAGCAGTATAGGAAGGGTCTTTTACCGGAGTGCCCAGTGACAGCTCAGTGGGGGCTCAGGGACATTTGAAAACAGATTGCCAGTGTTCTGAGAGGTAACCGAGAAGACAAAAAAGTGTGAGATCACAGTGGATGGAGGACCGAAGGTCAGGAGAAGCATATTTCCCTCCCTACCAATGACCTGCCTCCTTTTATAATTTGCACTTCACATTTGGGTGTTATTTATATCATCAAATACTGACAGTTCAATTATTAATAAATGTCTCATTTAGATCATATCAGTATAGTTGTGAAGTGAGGTGGATCATAAATTTGCTATCTTCATCCCTTTATATTATGAGTTATATATAGGATGCTGCAGTTGGTCACAAGGAAACACAGATGATTTAACAATAAACTTTCCTTCTGAAGTCTGAAATAAAATGGAAGGAAATAGTCATTTGCTTTCTGACATGATCAGCAGGATAATAAAGGTATGATAACGATGCAGAGAAGGAGTGCTTGTGGGGGCAAGAGAAGCCATCCTAGGAGAGGTGAACGTTTGTTAGAGAAAAATTCACCTGTGTAAAATTTAAAGGTCTCATTGGCCTTTTTCAGCAATTTACAAGCCAGGCAGTATCCAATCTAGTAGATAGAATGGTACTCCAAAGAGTTGTCCAAGGAGACAGATTTTTACAGAATGAAGTGAACAGGCACAAGCAAGTTCTACTGGGTGTTTGCTGATTGGTTCCTTTCCTTATATGGAGCAAAGGACTCTCTTGAGCTGGTCAGGTAACTTGCTCTCAGTGGTCAAGTGGTTGACCCAGGTCTTCCTTTTCTGGGAGAGCCTAGCAGTTAAATTTTGGTTTGCTGATGTAAAGGCTGAACACGAGAGCCTCCATTTTGGGTCTAATCTGGCCACTTTAGCATATTAAATGGTCTTGAATAGGTTCTAGCTCATGGAAAAACAGGGGACTTGGGGCGCCTGGGTGGCTCAGTCAGTTCAGCGTCCAACTTCGGCTCAGGTCATGATCTCAGTTTGTGGGTTTGAGCCCCACGTCCGGCTCTGTGCTAACAGCCAGCTCAGAGCCTGGAGCCTGCTTCAGATTCTGTGTTTCCCTCTCTCTCTGATCCTCCCCTGCTCATGCTGTCTCTCTCTCTCTTTCTCTCTCTCTCTCTCAGAAATAAATAAAAAACATTAAAAAAAAAAAAAAGGAAAAGCAGGGGACTGTGAAAGATCATGAAGCAAGCAGGTAAATGTTTTAATACTGCTGTCATAGTGAATATGGGTGGCAAAAGAGTCTGAGATATGTCAGAAGAGGCAGGTAGAAGCCAGACCCTATTGTGCTGTGTGCTCCCTGCTGAGTATCTCAACAGACAATGGCGACATTGGCGATATTCTTACAGCCAGTGAAGGAATTCTTGATAGAAGTAAGATGATCAAAGTTATATTTTTTTAGAGATAAAAACTCTCCAAAGGAGTTGTTTGAGTATAATTTTAAATGGCACCAATTGCATGATGCAGACCTTCTTCCTCCATTTCACTTTCTCTACCAACACATTTTGTAAGATCTGTTGTGATTACTCAGATGTAGATAATTCCCACACCATCTCACTCCCTGTTCAGTCCACCCCTCACCTGTGAGATAATAGGTGATTGTGGTTTAACAGGTGGTAGAAGAGTGAAACCAAGCAGTTGATTTATTTGTAAAAATTTATTTAATATTACTATGTTATTTTTTAAAATACGTTTTTGGAGACCTTTCTATCTAGAAAGCAAAACTGATTGTTAGACTTCCTGGGTTGCTGCTATATTTCCAAACCAGAAAGTAGTAAAAATGCATTCTTTATTTTCTTCAGAATTTTAAATTCCTCCTCTTACTGTTTCCCTTCTTCTTGAACATTATATACATTATTATTTTTATTTTCAGTGATGTTTGAAATACTATCAAATTAATGATGGTAAAAGTTTTATTTATGAAAGGACAACCACAAAAATACATGAGGAATATTTAATAGATAATAGGGAAAATTAATTTTTGTCTTCTTAGATTACTTTCTTAAGTATATCTTTAGACAGGCTAGTTTGGGTCCATTAATTGTATAGTATCTACTGGATTACTGTAAAAATAAGGCACTTGTATTATAAAATGGAACATAAGATACAACAATCTCCCTACCATGAAAATTCTGTACTGTAAATGTAAAAGTAATATAATCACCAAAGTAAAAATAGCTTGGAATCTTATAATATGAAGATTTGTTTTATGATGAGCCTGAGAAAGATCAGTTACAATTAAATATTTTTAAGTATTTAATAGGGTCTTCTGTTCTTAGTTTAGTATTGATTCCAAAGAATATTGTGGATAGAAAATCAGTTTGAAGAGATTATTAAAAAAATTACCTGGGTACCTCAGTCAGTTGAATGTCTGACTTCAGCTCAGGTTATGGTCTTGTGGTTTGTGGGTTTGAGCCCCGCATCGGGCTGCCTGCTGTCAGCACAGAGCCTGTTTCAAATCCTCTGCCCCCACCCTCCCACTTGCGGCCTCTCTCTCTCTAAGATAAATAAACATTTAAAAAATATCCTCCCTAAGATCCAGTGAAGGAAATATATTGCAAAATCAAGTAGCAATAGCAACAGCAAAGCAAAAAGACAACACAAAACTAAATTTCAGGGTATATCTGAATTTCAGACTGAAGTCTAAATCTTTCTCTTCTTTCTTTTTAAAAATTTGTTTGTTTGTTTGCTTGTGTGTTTATCTATTGAGAGAGCCTCAGCTGAGGAGAGATAAAGGGGGAGAGAGAGAGCATCCCAAGTAGGTTCTGTGCTGTCAGTGCAGAGCCAGATGCGGGGCTTAATCTCGTGAACCGTGAGATCATGACCTGAGGTGAAATCAAGAGATGGACACCTAACTCACTGAGCTACCCAGATGCCCCTAAATCTTTATTTTTCAAGAAACATATTTTCCTTGTTGGAAATTATATGTTAGGTAGAACTGTCTCTTTCTGTGCTTTTCTGTTATTCATTCATTAGACAATGGATTTTGGGGTGGGTCCTATGTGCAAGTCATAATACGTAGGTGCCCTTATAGAGATGACAGTTGAATGGGGGACACAGACATAAAAACACTAAACCAGAAATGAAATAAGAACTGAGAAGTTCTTATTGGATATAGCAATGAGGGGAAAGCCTCGCTGAAAGCTGCTTCAATAAAATGTTAGTCATTGTGTAGGTTGAGGAAAGATGGACAGAGAGATTTTGGAGACTGACTATAGATAACTTTAATCAAATTTGGCTCTGATGGGTGAAGAAGGATTGGGGGGGGGTGGTAGTAGTTCACTGAGGGCTTATCAGTGGAGGGAAGCCTTGTATATTCAAGACTGAAAGAGAGTTAAGTGTGTTCAAATGCTAACCGGAGGGAATTAGATGACAGGGAGAGATTGAAGATACTGGACAGTCACAATACCCAATGACACACTGCTGTGGGGAACAAGGAAACCCATGGGCTAGTAAGGGTAAGGATTATGTACCATTTATGAGATAGGGAATAGACTGAGCATCTTTTGGGATTCAGTTTCCAGGTAAGACTGGTCAAGGCAGGTGGTAGACCTTATCTCCCACGCTCCTTGGTTCTTTACCTGGATTTCTAGAATGTGAAAGGTGGAGACGTAAAAATAACTGAAAAAAAAGGACCATTTTTGTCATACTCTGCCTCCCTTTCATTGCCCTATAAAAGATATCATGGCTAGTTCTAAATTAATTACTTAAAAAACTCAACAGCAATAAATCTGGATAAGGCAATAGAGTTTTCTTAAGAACCTTCATTATATACTTCAAATTATTTCAGTGAAAAAAAGTGAAGTAATACCCTTGTGGACTCATAAAATTTTGGGATGTTAATCTTTATATTTTCTTGCGTTCTGTTTTTTCCCCCTTTTGTCCACTAAGGAGGTATTATTTCTCTATCATGGTCATCAAAGCAGGCAGAGGTAGAATGGAAGGGAGATTACAAGTCTGTCTGGGTTTAGTTTTCCAAAAATTGTAACCCTTAGAATAATTTGGAGGGATAATGGAGGAGTTAGAAAGAGGAGGTATCGTGCGTATAGACAAAATGTTTTGTCTAACATATTGTGTTGGAGAGTCATATTTCCTCTCTAGACTAACAAGATTTCTCCATGCTTTATAAGTTCAGGGAAAGAGATGAGGAGGAAAGGTCGGGTTGTAAGATGAGTAACAATCACTCTTTATATCCAATAGCATTGCTGGTAAGACTGAGATCTGATGGTAGAATGGCTTGTTGGTGTCTTGGCAGGGGACAGCTTTTCCTGTGGCCCCTAAGCATGGCTTAGAAGCAGCAGAGCCATTAGATCTGGCTGGGCCATATATCAGGAGCAATGGGGAACGTGGCAGAAACTTGTGGTGACTGAAAACCAGACCAGATGCCCATGTGGCCTCAGATGCCTTGGTACTGATCTATTTCAAAGCCACTTGAAGAATTCTGCGTGCTGTGATCTTACTGTTCCAGAAGGGGTATTTATTCTCACTTTGGTGAATTTTGAAGGACAGGGAGGGCAAGCCTCAATGGGAGACCTAATCAGCAAGCAGTAGAGATTCAAAGTTGTAAAGTTGCCACTTTTCTAAAAACTTTATGTATCTTTAACCGGTGTATTCATACTGAAGTTTTTTTTCCCCCCTTTGGGCTCACTTTCATATAGATTTATGATTCACCAGCACAGAAAGTAACCTACACTGGGGGTATATGGCCGTATTTCTGGGTTCCTGCCACTGAGCAAGTGAGTCATATAGCTTTCTTGTGAAGAATTTAAAGACTTAGGATACTTGGGTATAGTAAATTTCAATTAAAAAAAAAGGGAATGCTAGTAAATTACCTTTCATTTCAGTTTCAAGGTAAAAGAACTCAGTATACAATAACTGTTTTACATGTCTTTTCTCATTATTCTTATAACAATCAGAGGAGAACAATGATGCTTGAAAGGGGAGCAATTTTTTTAAGGTAAATAATTTTTCAAGGTAAGACAGTTGGGTTCTAGAGTTGCTTTTTGAATGCAGGTTTCTCTCTTTTTTCTCTCCCTGTATCTTCTTTCTACCTTCTTTCACCAGTAGGGAGTATTGATTTTTGATAAATTTACATGATTTACAGATTTAAGCTAGTATCTTTTGTTTCTAAAGTAGTAGCTTTTGGGCATTTATTCCAATAGTAGTTCTTTTTACAAAAAAACAAACTTAGAACACCTTTTGTCATTTGCCTTCAAAATCAGTTCATGTGCCATGTGAAAAAAATTTTATTTCATGTCTTGTCATATCATTCACGTCTAACATTGACTCTGGATTGGTCACTGACAATTATGACGTTTGGTCCTGGATACCCGGTGGATAGTTTAAAAAACTCTTAATTTATGAACAGATATGATATCTACATTGACTTTAGAAAAAATGTTATGACCTCTTGAGGCGATTAAAAAAAGGCTTATAGTGTGAGATCATAGCTGAAACAGATCTTTGTCCAACTTCCTGTAGCTCAAAGTTACTTTTAAAGTGGTTTAAGTGTGGTTTAAAGATAACATACAGATTATCACATTAGAAACATAAAGTTATTCAAGAAAATGTTCACCACAAAGATTCATTTTCCATCTTTACACATTCTTAAGACATTTAATCCCAAGAAGGAGATTTAATGTCTACCACTAGAGCTAATGGAACAGTGAAGAGATTTCTACTTAATCCCCCTGAACCAAGGAAAGCTAATTTATAAGGCTTCATATAGCAATGAAGATTAAGAATTTCATGAAATCCAGATGGACAAACAGTATCTATATTATGTCTCTAAAAACGTATACCTTTTCTTTAGTGTGTTTTAATTCCACTTTAAAATATAATTGAGGATTCAAATACTCTGGATTTTAATCATTATTCATTACTATTATTTTTATGATGCAGAAATATTGCATGTTTTATGCTTCTTGATAGCAGAGTTAAATATGTTTGCATTGTTTCATATATTTATAATTCTAAAATTTTGAAAGTTGTTTATAATGGAATTCCAATTTTCTTAAGACTAAGAACTTTTTACTGAATTTACATTAGGAAAAAAACCTCTTGATACTGTACAGTTGTCTTATTAATATGGAAGCAAGTAGCATGTGCTTTTATTTAGAGATGCTAACTAAATAATAATTTTTTAATTTTACAACATTTTTTTATCTGTAGTATTCCAAGTAATATTAATAATTGCTCAAAAGATGGTAGATGGAGGGGCGCCTGGGTGGCTTAGTCGGTTAAGCGTCCGACTTTCGCTTGGGTCATGATCTCACGGTTCGTGGGTTCGAGCCCCGCGTCGGGCTCTGTGCTGACTGCCAGCTCAGAGCCTGGAGCCTGTTTCAGTCTGTGACTCCCTCTCTCTCTGACCCTCCCCTGCTCGCGCCATCTCTCTCTCTCTCTCTCCTAGAAATAAAAAAAAAANGATGGTAGATGGAGGGGTGCCTGGTTGGCTCAGTTGGTTAGGTGTTTCTCCGACTCTTGATTTTGGCTCAGGTCATAATCTCACACTTTGTGGGGTTGAGGCCCAAGTCAGGTTCTGTGCTGACAGCATGGAGCCTGCTTGAGATTTTCTCTCGCCCTCTCTCTCTCTGCTCCTCCCCTGCTTGTTCTCTCTCTCTCTCTCTCTCTCTCAAAATAAATAAACTTTAAAAAAAAGAGATGATAGATGGCTTAAAATCAACATTTAAAAAAAGGTGCTTAAGAAGTACTTTTTAAAAAATGTTTTGTTTTGTTGTTTGTTTTTTTGACAAAGAGAGAGTACAAGCAGGGGAGGGGGAGAGAGAGAGAGAGAGAAGATCCCAAGCAGTCTCTACACTCAGTGAGGAGGCCAATGTGGGGCTCAATCCCATGACCCTGGGATCACTACTGAGCTGAAATCAAGAGTTGCACGCTCTACTGACTGAACCAGTCAGGTGCCCCAAGAAGTGCTTTTAAACATGTTCAGTTTCTTCTCTGGAGTATGTGGTCATTAACAAAGATTCTTTTTTGCCACATGTTAGAATGCATGTTATTGTGGACAGAACATTATTAATATGCTCGGTAGAACACATTATAACCAAAAATTGCTGCTGCTCCCCAAAGCAGCCAAAAATTTATGAAAATATAAAAAATTCTCATAAAAATATGAATTAAGTCAAATGTTTGTGTCATAAAATCTCTATTAAAATGTGAAATGAGATAAAGTATTTTCAAATATCCACATAATATTTAATATTGCCTAGAATTCAATATATACATTTTAAAAGTTAATTTAAAAAATATCCGTTCAATGTTTATCTAATTTGCCTAATTAAGGAATATTATTCAATAAGCCCTTTATGTAGCCCTTGAAATGACACATGGATTTTTAGCTTTTCACCAAGACTTGCAAACTTTCTGAGGCAATGCTTTATTTTAAGAGTATGTTGATTATAATGTTATTTTAATAGATTGTAGTTTTTTGAAGTCAGAAAATGTGTCTTATTCATCCTGGTGTCCTTAGCACTTAGCACAATTCATAGGACTTAGCCTATTTATTCAGTCTATTGAATATAGATGAATGGTAAGTTTTTCTTTATGAAACATGTTTGGGATATCTATATCTTTAATATGTTGTATTTTTATTGTTCCAATGAAGCATATCTTTTGAGCTTCCTAATACAGCTCCACTCATTTAAAACTGCATTAACAAATAACAAATAAATCAACAAGTATTTATTGCCTACCCATATGAAAATGAAATATAAGTCAATATCTAAGAATTTTGTCTATTTGGGGAGATACTGAATAATGGCATTGCTTAGTAAAGATAAATTTGGTTGAAGATAATGAAGCTCTTGAAATTGAGAAGCATGAAATTTAAGCTTAAATCATTGAGGTAGGCAATTGAATACATTTTAGGCCTTAATCAAGGGTTTAAGTGTGATAAACTCAGGATTTAGAATAAATGAGCCTCATTGCACTCTAAGAAACTCTAAAAGGATGATAAGGTTAAAGACAAGGATGTCAGTTGAAAGAATATAATTCTTGTGTGAGCTGTATGGTGGAAATGTGAATTGAGAGAGATGTGCTAGAATATATCTAGCAGGAAATATTGATAAGAAAGGATATAAGTCAAGGAGAAGTTGAATTAGAAATTTCAAGCTGGTCTGACTGCAAAAATATATTGAACAACTAAGGCATGAGGAGGAGAGGACTAGAGAATTTGATGACTGGCTTTAGGCTCATTAAATTTGAAATGACTGTAGGGAATCAAAACATCCACATGTAAATATCTGTGTATCTATCTATCTATCTATCTATCTATCTACATATCTATCTATAATATATCATTTTATATGGTACTATAACACCTATATCATATATAATATATAATTAAATATATAATTTAATATCTATTTTAAATCCAAAATATTTAATACTTAGCAGTCTATTTAGAAATGTGAATGACAATGTAGAGCAAATATATAGCTTTGAGCATAGTCAACAGTGAAGGAGTAGTTGAAGTTATGGTCAGAGAGCATGCTAAGATGGAAGAGCTGAGTCACATTGAATCCTGTAAATTAGAAATGAGAGTAGGAGAAGAAGCTACCTGAGAATAAATAAAGAGAGCCAAAGAAGAAGAAAAGAACCAGATTAAAGTAGAAGATGTAGAGGGTAAAGAGAATTTCAAGGAAGGAGATAGAGCTGTTGTGTGCAGAAGCCTATTCCTATCAGTGCAGGAGAATAGATAGTTAAATTTGGTGGGGGGGGGTGCATTTTATGGGACAATTTTTAGACACAGTCATTAAAAATTAAATTATATAAACTCAATTCAAATGAAATATATTAAGAGCAAAGTTAATCAATGCAATTTATCACTTTCTCCTTCTTAGGTTATTTCTTTATATAATATGTAGTTGTATGGTGGAAAGACTGTGCAATTGTGTTATATTCTATTGTCCAACTGTTCCCAGCTCAGCCTACAGTGATATCATATTAGATCGCAGTGAGGGAGTATGTAAACCATGAAAATGGCAAGTGCTAAGATTTAGGCCCAGTTTATAGTTCTATTGATTATGTAGGCAAAGGATTGGCAAACTAAGTGCTTCAGGCTGTATTCAGCCCGTTGCTGGTTTTTATACATAGGTAGACTATTTGTACATAGTTGGACTAGTGTACATAGTCAAATTTTATTGGAATACAGGCATACATTTTTGTTTACATACTATCTATGGCTGCTTTTGTGTACCAATAGCAAATAGGAGTAATTATCATAAAGACTATAAAGTCCAAAAACTCTAAAATGTTCAGTGTCTGACCCTTACAGAGAAAGTTTACTATTCCTGGTCTACTTGTGACAAAGTGATGGAGAATATCTGCATAATGCAGATTAAATTTAAAAGTGTGTTGTGTGTACAGGTGTCACATTGTGAAGACCACAAGAATTTGAGAAGATATTCTTCTAGTATTTGAAAACAGTTATCTGAGTCAGCAAAAAAGTTGCCAACACATTGACAGATGTGTGAAGTTTGGGCATGTTTCTGTTTTTTTCATTTTTGTTGTGTTCAATAACATTAACCAGAATGTCAGCCAACGTCCACACTGGGGTTGCACTCATTTGTCCACCTCAGATACAGATTGGCTGCGGATATAAGAGTTTGGCAAATATCAACAAAATCCAGCCGTGAGAATCAATTGACTAGTTGGAATTTTCAGTGAAGAATATTATATGTTTTATTGTAATTACAATTTATTTGTAAATTGTATCTTATATATCTTTTATGTTAGTAAAGTTTAAAATACAGTAATGTATATATACACATATGCATTACTTTTCATGCAGAGGGCAAGTTGTTAATGATTTCCCAGACAACACTGTGCAACTATTTCAGAAGTAATGGAGTTTTGGGGGGGGGAAGATAAAAACAGAAGAGTGTTACCTTTAATAAGTACCTAATGACATAGAGTATATTTGTCATCCAGAAACTATGAATCACTTAAAAAATCCTTAGTTAACTGCAAATTTTACTTCTTTTTTCCTTTTACGCATTTCGCAAATAATTAATTGGTTACCTGCTCTGTACTAAACATATGCTAAGTGATTGATATACTTTCAGGAATTAAAACACAACTTGTTTTGTGGCATTTATAATCTCATGTAAAATGAAGGTGATAAAGGAATAAATAAACAAGCACATACTTACAAAATTATAGAAAGAGAATATAGAATTAGTGAATAATAAAATGAGATGGATTGACCTTGTTAAGTGGGACATCCAGGAAGGTCTCTGAAGGGCTATTTCGGCTGAGCCAAAGCTGGGGCTGGGATGATTGTGCCTGGCAAGGAGAAAAGACTGTACAAATATCCTGAGGACTTAACTTAAAAAATTTTTTTTTACTCCCTTGCAATAAGAAGGTAATCACCTTCAATTGCTTCATTAATTATAAGAGAAACTAAATTTTAAATAATATTACTTGGGGTATAGGCAGTTACTTTCCTCTAAAAACCTCAAAGTTAATCATGTGTGGAAGTTAATTTCCCAAGTTTCCTTTTAAAGCTAGTGTGGAATTCTCTGTATGTTTACATATGACCTTCATTAAGGCTAAGAATTTCTTCATTTAGATTTTGGCTTTATTTGATGCTAATATGTTATGTCGGGTTGTTTCTCAATACTATATATCAAAGGAGTATCATTGTTTTTCTTTCTTTACTTACATGTTCCTGAATCTCCAAACATGTTTAGGCTCAGGCACACAAGCATTCACACTCTTATCCAATTTGAACTTTTTCTTAATTCATCAAACCGCAGAGGTAATATATGATCCTTAGTTTCATGAAAACACTGGGTAAATTCAGGATTACTGTGGCAGTCTACCTTGTGAGAAAAGATTAATTGCACTTTTCTCATCTTCCTTTGTCTGTTTTGCTATATGATTATTTTTTAACAAAATGCTAAGTCAGGTATAAGTTCTTCAAGTGATAAAGGTTAGAGCTAATATTTGTGCCTATTTTGAAGTGTTGCTTGAAATATCCTCCTTACCACCATTTATTTCCTTCTTTGCCTGACCTCATTCCCTTACTTTTGAAGTTTTTTGATTTTCTTTTCTTGGGCCTTGAGACCCTTCATTCCAGTGTAGGCATTGAGAAATTAGTTATTGAATATTATCATGGAAGATTGGAAGAAACAAAGAAAGGCAGCAAATCTTTGGCTTTTTGTCGGAGGCCGCGCCGGCTCCGACAGGTCCAAGGGTCCCTTAAGGATGGACAGTGTCGGCGAGAGAGAGTGAGAGAGCCCCGAGATCCTTTCTGATCACCAGGCAGGCATCTCTGTCCTGTCGGTTTTGGTGTCTTTATTTATAGGTCAAAAGTTAACATGGCATCAGAAAATGGAATTTTTACAATGGATAGCTCTTTGTGATAAGGTGTCTTTGGAAGATGTACAGAAACAGGTTTTACAGAAGTCGTCTTGCAGAACTGCCCCAATTATAGTGAGGTTGAGTAACTAAGAAAATAACAAGGTGTTCACATTTTAATAACACTAAGATTAAGTCATAGGTTTGTAGATACTCTTATCCATCCTCATCAGAGCTGCCAGGGTAAGGGAAGGTGTTTGTGGAAAGTAGGCCTTAGGGAAGGGGCTGCTATACACCATCAGTTAGCAAAGGTGTATGTACTAACTTATCTTCTGCTCTTATCTGTTCCTTCTCTCTAAGTTAGGCTCTTTGTCTCCGGGCAAGACTTGATTTTCCAGTTATATGCTTTATTGCACCAGAGAGCCAACCATACCTTTAAAGAGTTTAGTTCATTTCCAATACATAGAATAGCCTCTTCGAGTGCATTTACCTTTGTGTCTACTTTTATGATTTCTTGAATAGCTAGGGCATGAGAGACATTTTTGGTTACTTGATTTACATATTGAGCTGTATGAACCTCTTGGACTACCACAACGGTAGAAACAGAATTGTACCTGTAAAGGTCAATCTTTTATGACTAGGGGTCATGAGCCTGTTCATAGCTCAAGGGAAAGTATGGAGGGAAACAGGACCTTCTGGAGACACGATGTCTGTTCCCATAATCAAAAGAAGTTCCCACAATAAGTTCCTTCACAAGGTGCAATCATCCTACCAGGGCCGGAATAAGGGGACAAGTCACTCCCGATATTGATCAACAAGGTACCCTAGGGGTCAGTGCTCAAGCAGAAATAATTGAGTGGGGGTGGATATCGGTCATCATCTGATTGGCAAGAGACCATGCAAACTTGCTTCAACCTCACCAGGAGTTTTCTCGACTAGTGGGCTCAGAATGGCTCCCAACAGCTTTTAAACTCAAAGTTTCACTTCCTATGCAAGAAGGAAGTATGTAGGAAGAATATTTGTTATCCAGTTCAGAAGTCCCTTCACCCAGCCAGGAGCTTCTCTGAGCTGGAGAAGGGAATAGAACATACAAGAAAGCAAGATAGCTTAGTGCTGGGCCCAGGCTCTGCTTCTGTTCTCTACCCATTGTTATTTCAAAACAGGGAAAGTGGGTATTGATAAGTGTGGCTATCCAAAAGTAGAGGGGGCTATTCTGGAGTATCAGCAGACACTTTTCTTATAATACTTCGTATATTGACCAGGGTGTAAATCCTAATGGCTTTTTGTGTTATCTAAGAAAATAAAATCTTGATAAAGATTTAGGGATTTTGTGACTTCAGAGAAGCATGGGAAAATAGTTCATTTTTCCCCCCACTACCTTCAAAGAGGGTACAAAATTTGCTGACAGAAAGAACGAGCAGTCTAAAATGCCTTCTACGTTTTGGTTGCTTGATGCTACCTGAGACCATGAAGGAGTGACAAAACCTCTGAGAATGGCAGTGATAATGGGTGCAGGAATAGGCACAGACGTCATCTTGGCATAAAACAATGTAGTACAGTCAACAGCTACAGGCCAGTCATCATCCTCTGGCCTCCTTCCCTTCTGTGTATGCTGTTTAAAAGTAAATACTGGGTTGAGGAGAAAGAAGAGGGAGGGAAATTTTGAATGAACTACACTTAAACCTGAAATGACCAGGAAGAGCTAGAAATGACTAAGATTTTCTGCCTATTTTCTACCATTTAGGCAGGATGGGGCTTGACATTCATTTATTCAACATACATTTATTGAAGAGTTATTATGTGCCAGCCACTGTTCTATGTACCTGAGACACACTGGGAGAAGAGATAGAAGCTCTCATGGAGCTTACATGCTAGCAGGTGATAAGAGTGATTAGGAGAGTGGGTTGGGGTTAGATTGTTGCCGTAATAAGGTGAGATTTGAGAAGACACGTGATAGAGGTTAGGAGGTTAGCAAACCTGGTATTTTGGGCCAGAGTATTCCTCTGAGAGGCAGCAGCCAGGGCAAAGTCCTACAGAAAGTAAAAAGAGTTGGAGAAGTAGGAGATGGAGGTGAGAGAGGTAGTAAAGAGCAGATCGCTAGGCCTTACAACCCAGTTTATAGAATTTGTTTTCCACTTTGAGTAAAACAAGACTCTCTTAAAGTGCTGAGGAGTAAAGTGATCCTTCACAGTTTCAAAAGATCATTCTACTCATTGTGGTAAATATAGATGGAGGGGGCAAGGATAGTCACAATGAGAGCAATTAGGAGGCTATTACTGTAATCCAGGCAGGGAACGATTGTGGCCATTGTGAAGATGAGCACAAGTGATTAGATTCTGAATATGTTTTAAAGGTGGAGCCAATAGGATTTCCTACTGGACTGGATGAAGGATATGAGAGAAAGGGAGGCATCAAAAGAACTACAAAGTTTTCTCTCCTGAGGTACTGGAAGGATGTAGTTGCAGCGTACTCAGATGGGGTTGGAGGAAAGATCAGGGGATTTATCTTTGACGTATGATATATTAAATTTGAGGTGTTTATTAGACAGCCAGTTGGAATTTGAGCAGGCAGCTAGCTACATGAGTCTGGAAGGAACTGTAGTAGAGATATTAATTAAGGAGCTTTTAGCATAGAGATAATATTTAAAGTCATGAGGTTGAATTGAAGGCTCACTCATAGTAATATGTTTGAGTAATCTAACAGATCTGCATCTTGAAAATAACAACTATGAATTCTAAACAAAATACCAAAAGCAGCTACTACAAAGGCTCTGAGCAGTTAACAAAACAGGTGCGTTATGAAGAAAAATGAAACTTGTTAGAAGTAATTGGGATTGGGTGAGTTTCCTCATCTTTATAAAGGCTTTTAGCTTGAGTACAATCTTCAATGGTTTCTGCAAGGTTAAGTTGCAATAAGGTTAAGTCTTTTCTGGCCTGAAGAATCAGAAGACAGAGTTTGGGGCAACCACAGAGAGTAAGAAGTGAGGAAACAGAGCTAGAAAAGGGGATCCCTACTCACAATGTATGAACTCTATGATATCTCCGGCTGACACTTGAACCAACTTGATTAAAAAAAATTCAGCTAAAGAGAAAAGAAATGAACTGATATTTGAGCTACCTCTGCTGAGACAGTTTGTAGTTTGAGTCCAATTAAATTAACTCTCTGATGAAAACATTTTTCTACTTTTTGGAGGAATAAAATAAACAGTTTCCACAACATGGCATTTACAATGCCCTGAGTACAATCTGAAATTAGTCAACATAAGAAGAATCAGGAAAATGTGAGTATTCTAAAGAGAATTAACAATCAGTAGAAGCCAATTCTGAGATATTGCAGATGTTAGAATTAGCAGGCAAGGATTTTAAAGGAGCTATTTTAACTGTGTTCAGCGAGGTAAAGATGCTTATACTGGATGAAAGGAAAATCTTAGCAGAAAAAAAAAAACATAAAAAGAAAAGAATCCACTGAAAATTCTAGAACTGAAAAACAGTGTATCTGAATTAAAGAATTCCCTGGTCTCAACAGCAGAATGGAGATGACAAAGGAAAGAGTCCATGAGCTTGAAGAAAAATCAGTAGAAATTATTCAATTTGAAAAAATAAAAAATAAAGATCATAAATTTAAAGAGAGATTTAAGTCTGTGGGCAATATCCAAAAATCTAACACAGTTGTAATTACAGCCCAGAAGAGAGGAGAGAGAATAGACCAGAAAAAGTATTTGAAAAAAATTGACTGAAGGTTTCTCCAATTTGGTGAAATATACAATACTTCAGATTCAAGAAGCTAAGCAACCCAGGCCAAGGTAAGTATAAATCAAACTGCGGTCATCATTGTCAAACTTCTGAAAATCTATCTTGAAAATAGCAATAGAAAAATGAGTCATTACGTACAGGGCAGTAATTATTTGTAAAACCACAAACTTCTAATCAGAAACCAGAGACATCATAAGATAATGGAACAATGTCTTTTAAGTACGGACATAAAGTCGTGGAACTATGTGGGATCACTAAGGAAGCAGACAGAGAAGAGGAACCAAGAAATTAGATGAAGTGATAAGAAAGAAGGAAAACTGGATGATAAGTATCCTGGAAAATGTTTTGAGAAAGAGGCTATGGTCAACTATGTGAAATGCTACTATTATGTCAAGTGCAGAAACCAACCCTTGGATTGAACAACAAAGATGTCAGTAATAATCTTGGCAGGAGTAGTTTTGATAGAATAACGGGCTTAAGGCTTGATCGGAGTCAATTTAAGAGAATGAGAGGAAAGAAAATGAAAATTATTAGTAAAGGCGACTTCCAAAGAGTTTTGCTGAGTAAAAAAGAAATGGAATAGTTGTTAATGTGGAAACTGGGTCAAGAGAAGGTTTTGTTTTATTACATGCTAATTAGCATAATCCAGTAAAAAACAAAACAAAAGTGATAATTTGGATAAGAAGGGTAAGAATTGTGCAGTGTTATCAGGTCTGTAGAAGAAAAAAACCGATACATCCAGTTGAGTTAGAATACAAACCATGTACATGAATATCTGGCTTTATTCTCTTATCTCCTCAACTTGTACAAAGCTTGTTATTCCCAAGGCTTTACTATTTATAAGTTAATCATTTGTCATTGCAAATATTTGAAAAAATATGTCCACTAAAAATGACATAAAATTCTATGATTTTACAGAATAATAACTTTGATTTCTTTCTCTGTGTTTTTAATTATGGACATTCCCAGATTATGAACAGTATGTGCTTTAAAAATTGTTCCTTAAGTGATTTCAAAACCGCAAAAATATTTTTCTAATAACATTAATGTTATATGAGGTAGTTTCTCCTGATCAACCCACAAAATCCTGTAAAATAACTGAATTGTAATGCTCATTATCTGAGAAGTCTCAGCTATTCAGACTTTTATTTCTATGGAAAAACTTATTCTAATTTCCAACCCAAGATTCTGGAACACATCTTCCATTGTGAAGTGGGTTAAAGGTGGGAGTGAAGACACAGCCTCCTGGTCACACCCCCCACCCTCATCTTCCAGCAGTGAGGGTAGGCCATCAAAGTTCTCACGGCACCGATTCAAACAATGGGGTAATGGAGATCCTGGACATTTATTTTCTCACCAGTGAAAATTAATGAAGACTCAGGAGTTACTACAACTATAGTGATGAGAAGGAAGTTTCAGCAACTAGAGTGTGTTGGTGAGTTCTTGGTTACATGTCTGTTTATACCAATATATAAGGGTGTGTTAAAGTCTTTCTTGGTGTCTGTGTGTGTGTCTGTGTGTGTGTGTGTGTGTGTGCACATGCACATGTATGTGTTATTATTTCTGTGTTCACTAAAGTCCTGTTGACCTGAAAACCCAATATGTCAAACATGCCAATGAATAAACTTTTGTACCAATATTTGATTTTATGATTAAGAGATAAATGTCTAGTAAGTAAACTAAAAACAGATTTATTTCCATATGTATTTTAAAAGAATATAAAGGAAAACCCCATTTCCTATGCATTATGAACCTACAAGATTGTGCAATGATGATGATGTATGTGTTCAATGATGATGCTAAGGGCAGCAAAAAAAATTCTGAATCCCTCATAGTTAAATTATTTTCAGCATAGATTCAGTGCTCTTTGTAATATTTGAACATTAACAAAACATGTAATGCTTGGGTAAAAGAACTGTTAATCAGAACAGCTCCAGATTATGGGGGTGAAAACTTAACATTGTGTCCTTAAGTGGAGAGACACTTTATTGAGACCTATTGAAGTATCTTTTTTTTTTTTTAACCTTTTCTTCTTGATCTTCTCTGGGTTATCATTAGAACAATCTTGAAATGTGAAGCTCATAATTTTAGACATACTTTGGACTTTAAGAATTGGAGGTGCATTTGCCTGTTTGTGAGGACACCAACTAACTTGAAACTTGCTGGATGGAATATATATATATAAATATATACATATATATATATTTATCTCAAATGCACTAGAGCACTTGATCTCAAAAGGTTTAGAGTCATTGTAATTAGGACTCACTGAGAGTAAGAATTATAGCTCAGTAATTTTCTTTTCTTGGTCCAAAAGAAATGGGTACACAGATGTATATCCTGAATACTTACAGAGTCTTAATTGCCTGCCAGGAGATAGTATTTAGAAGCATGATTAAATGGGTTAAGACACATCTAGAAAGGAAACCTCTAAGAGAGGATGTACTAGTTAATGCTGCTTCTGAGATTGAAATTAAGATTTATAGCATCCCCCTGTTTAAAAGAGAAAAGTTATATATGGCTTATGCACGCATTGTTAGAAACTAAATTGTTTACAAATGATATATTTTATGCTGATTCATTGGCATTGTTTCTAAAATAATGGTTGCTATTTCAAATGTTTCTTTAGAAAAACCCCACATTTTTAAATGCCAGGATCTCTTCTCTGTAATCTAGTTCTTCTAAGATATCACTGGTGCGGTGATCAGGAGCTATTTGTTCAATCATGACCTGTGAGGCTTTCATAACCTCTTATAAACTTAAGTGCCAAATCACCAGGCTGGATATAATTACGTTTTAGTGATTTCTTTGAGCTTTGAAGGCTAATGGATAGCCTCAAGTATTTAAATAACTGCTTGAACTTTCTTAATTGATACAAACTGTCTGTACTAATTCCACTTTGTCTAGTATCCCACATGAACAGCTTTATCTTAGGTTTATATACCTAATTGATAGTGTTCAATGGTATCTGATATTTATATGAGCTTTTGTCTAATTGAATTGTATATAAGATAATCATTCTAAGTTATATTTTAATGCTATGTACCAATTCACTGGAATCAATGTTTGTATGCTAGATCAGCAAATTTAGTAGGTCATATCAAATTTTGTTAGTCTTTTGTAAGCATACTAAAACTTATACACCCAAATGAATTTTCCTGTTATTTTTACATTGCAGATTTATATAGTCATGTATTTATATTTCAATTAAAAGAAAAATAACCATGTTAAACCTATGAAAACCATATCAAATGATCTAATATCTAATTATAATGAACAATTATTTGAAGACTTTTAATTTTCATTGAAGAGTTTTATTGATTTTCTTTTTTAAAATTTTTTATATAGTTTATTTAATTTTGAGACAGAGAGAGAAGAGCATGAGTTGGGGAGGGGCAGAGAGAGAGGGAGACACAGAATCTGAAATAGGCTCCAGGCTCTGAGCTGTCAGCACAGAGCCTGATGCAGGGCTCGAACCCACAGACTGTGAGATCTGACCTGAGCCTAAGTTGGACGCTTAATCGACTGAGCCACCCAGGCACCCTGTTTTACTGATTTTCTACATTAAAAATAATCAAGATACACTTCAAGGAATAACTGGGTTCATATCTTGTTTTCCTTTAAGAATATCACATCATAAAATGTACAGTATATATTGACCAGAATCAGGATATAATATAAATTGTTATAACATAAATTGTGGAAGGAAAAAGAATTATAAATAAGAAAACCTTTTTTGGAATTTTTCATTAAGAATGAACCTTAGCATCC
Source organism: Hyaena hyaena (assembly GCF_003009895.1). Lineage (NCBI taxonomy): Eukaryota > Metazoa > Chordata > Mammalia > Carnivora > Hyaenidae > Hyaena > Hyaena hyaena. Next base: position 740,802 of record NW_024081166.1, read on the forward strand.
TAGATTTGCAACTAGATATTTCTGAGTCTGAATCCTTGTCCTGCAATGTGACTGTTGTGTGACATTTGGCAAGTTTTGACACTTTTATGAACAGCTATTTGCTCATCTGTAAGATGGGGAAAAATTTATGAACTTTATGAGTATGAACCATACTCAACATCTCTTGATATTTTATGAACAGTCAATATATGCTACCTTATCATTATTATTATTATTGTCATTATCATAAGAAATGCCTATTACTTTTTAATTTCACCTTGATTATCATCAAGAGTTATGATCCAGATTTGGCTTAGAATGACCTTAAATTCTTTTCTTTTAAAAAAATTTTTTTAATGTTTTATTTATTTCTGAGAGAGAGAGAGAGACAGCATGATCAGGGGAGGATCAGAGAGAGAGGGAGGTACAAAATCTGAAACAGTCTCCAGGTTCTGAGCTGGCTGTCAGCACAGAGCCCAACATAGGCCTGAACCCAAGGACTATGACCTGATTCGAAGTCAGATGCTAAACCTACTGAGCCACCCAGGTGCCCCAAGATGACCTTAAATTATTTTCAAAAACAAAGTAAGTCCCACAAATATTAAGATATGATACCACTTCTGTTATTTATAAAAATATTTCAGAAAATCTAAAGGCAACTCATTTTTCTGACATGTAACTACTTGAGGAGAGTACCATTTGTTTGAATACATACATTTTGGTATGTTTGAAAACAATGGTGATGTTCTATAATTAGTTATATATTGCATATTTTTATTCATTGTATTCTTTCCCTTAATAAGTAGGTTATATACAATCATATAAGTCATTAAATAGGTTTTATTAAATCTAAATCACCAAACTCAGTTCATCTCAGAATTCTTGCTTATATATTAGCATAAATTTGTTATTTTTGGTGTTGGTTTTGTTTGATAATTTTTATTTGAAAAGATGTGTGTGTGTGTGTGTGTGTGTGTGTACTTTTTTGTGGGGGCATTAGCAACTAATATGCTATAGTAAAAAATCTTTGAAATAAATCTTTGCTGCAGTGTTGTATAGATATATGATTTGAGTGTTCTGCGTGATTACTAAGAAATCCTTTAGTATTGGGAAGCGCATATTATATTCAGAATTTTTTTTTATTAAAAAGGAAATTGAGTCATTTGCGTGTGTCTTCCCCCATTGTTAGAAAAAAAGAATAAGAGTCATGGTTAAAACAAAACAAAACAAAACTGTATATAAATGACTCTGCTACATACATTAATTCTTGGATACAGTTTGGCAATTTTGCACTTTGATAATTTTGGTGTGTATTATTCCCAGTTTCAGGATCTGATGGATACAGTGTAGCCATTTATGTGAAATTTTCTTTTCCACTGGTAGCCATTAGCCACATGGGACTATGAACATTTGAAGTTTGGCTTGTATGACTGAGAAATAGAATTATAAATTTTATTTACTATTAATTTATTTATATATACCTTTAGACAGCCCTATGTGCCTAGGGGATGCCTTATCAGACAGCACAATTCCAGATTCATGAATAGTTTTCTTACATGGTTATGTTTATGCCATGGCTTGCTGCTGACAGTACCCAGGGTACAAGGGCCTTGTGGTGGCCTATCCTTAAACCAATCTTCTCATCCTAAAGACATGGGCCATGCAGAAGATTACAAAGCAAATAATGGCAGATATAACACTTAGATTTCCATATATTGTGTCCTAGTCTCAGAATCTCCCAAAGAACTTAATTTCTGATTTCCTTATGACAAGTGGTAAAGTTTGTAGATGATGATAATGATCTTCAACAGCCACAATAATTAAGCTCTATTTCCCTTCCTGTGGTGCACTGATAAGAAATGAGAAATAGGAGAACAGAACAAAGAGAACATTTTTATAACTTGTCTCTGCTTCTTACCTTTCCAGTGAATCCATTGACAGAAATGGCCATATTCCTAATCAGCATTATCCCTGGGCTTGGTTACAAATCATTAGTTGAGTTCATTATGTGAAAGTCACTAATTTGAGCATAACACAATGCTATTTGATAAAGAATAACATTGATATATAAATCAAAGAGGGCAACTTTTCAGAATTTTCTGATAATAAAATATAGACTATTTTAATAATAGTAAATTCATGTTACAATGAAGTACACAGGATCAGCGATTTGGGGGTCAAAGATCCATTGCATAGAAAGTACTAAATAAATGCCCAAAGCCATCTAGAGAGTGAGACAAGAGTCTTTCTGTCTTCTTTTCAGACATAAAAAGAAGCCGTTATATACTAGTCATTTGGTATGTCGTAATTTGCTAGAATAGAATATCACAGCTAGCATCTAAGAAGCAGATAACTGCAGTGAGAACTTCAAAATTACCTTAACTGTGATGGAACACAGAAGAAACTGCCACATAGTCGTTTTCATTTTCCCAGTCTAGATTTCACAATGGAACTCTCAGGTCAATCAAGCATTCTGTATTATTAAGATTTATTTGTAGGAGGGCACATAATATGACATTCTGATCTCTGACATTTATTTTTTTTTTTTAATTTTTTTTAATGTTTTATTTATTTCTGAGGGAGGGAGAGAGAGAGACAGCATGAGCAGGGGAGGGTCAGAGAGAGAGGGAGTCACAGACTCTGAAACAGGCTCCAGGTTCTGAGCTGGCAGTCAGCACAGAGCCCAACGCGGGGCTCGAACCCACTAACCGCGAGATCATGACCTAAGCGAAAGTCGGACGCTTAACCGACTAAGCCACTCAGGTGCCCCTGATCTCTGACATTTAAATAAGAATAATTTTGGCAATGTTTTGCAGGATTACATTCTTAAGATTTCATGACTTCTAGGCCCAAATGCTAGAGACTTTTTCATAGAATTTTAGTAGATACTAATAATATTTCTGCTAGAAATTAGAACTAGGCTCAAGTTCTACTGAAAAGACATTCTTGAAATTAACAGCAGTAAACTGTTAATTGTCTGTAGGGGTGCATCCTATGTTCAAAACTGTTTATAATATTCTGGAGGTCCATATGAAATAATTCCTGTCACCAATAAAATTTTGTTTGTGGAAAGTGCAAATGCTCTGGGCTTTAAATGTTTATATATTTTGAACTTGCCATGAAGGCATGTGCTTTTTATTTCCTCAAGACATTGTTTGAAAATCCTCTGTTTAAAGATGTTCTTCTCCAAACTTTAGTAATAATTATAGGTTCATATTGAGCAGCTCGTTAAGTCTTGGGCAGAAAACAACAGAAATAGTTGCAAAAGAGATTCTGAGTTTAGAAGAACTGAGCCCAAAACTGAGTTTAAAGTTAGATAAATGTCAACTGTGGATATCTACATGGATTTGATACAGTAATTCCTTTCTTGATATGCAACTTCTTTTTTATCTTTGTGGGTAACCTATGAATATCTGACTGATGCTCATTTAAATTTGCTCACTTCTATTCCACTGGAAAGATCCCTGTTTAGAACTACAAGATATAAGGGTAAGCATACACATTACTCTAATAAATTAATAATGAAGAGAGAGCTATCATTACTACATTGTAAATTATACAGTAAGTCTTAGGTGATTTATTTAGTAGCTTAAACACCTAGGAAATTTCACTAGTTGGCAGCAATTGGAAATGCATATTAATTGCATTCTCCATCCCACATCTGAAATAAAAGGAAAATGTCAGGAATAGATTAATTCTGGTTTCCTTTTGAATATCATATTTTAATTTCTTTTATGTTTCTTTAATCTTTTTAGCAGTGCTTAAGGATTTAGAAGATGTTGATTAAAGCATTTCCTCTGATTAATTATATTTTGGCTTTCAACTGTTTTATTTTATTTTAAAATGAAGTGCACACACATTGTCTGGATTATATGAGCATCTGCTCTTCCCAGTCTCTGCAAATATTTATATAAATCTTACTGCCACCCTGTTCCCTCCAAGTTCTCACTGCTTAGCTAATCCTGATTGCATCTCCTCATTAAGCCATCTTTAGGATATAGGAACATAAATAAAACAGACTAACAGCCCACATTTCAAGGATATTTGTGTGCATGGTTTACCATTTAACTCATGTTATTAAATTCTCAGAATTCATTCTGAAATTATAGGGTTTCCTTTACCTCTGCTTTCTCTATTTATGCATCTGATTATTATTAACCCAGGAGCTATTTTGGATATAATGAGTAGGACTTTATCAAAAGGATATATTATTTTTTAAGAAAGGTCTATGAGACTAATATGACTAAAAATTTAGAATTTAGTAGGTGGTTTAAAGATAAAGCATAAATGTCCAATATCTCCTATTTTTCCTCCTTTATCCTTTGTATTTGTTTCTTCCTTTGTTATGTATCTTTGGGCTCAGAAAATAAAAGATAGTACCGCTCCACAGGGATGGAATGCTAGGACTTACTATAAAGATTGTCCTTCACCTGGGTTTCCTTAACTAATTATGGCTTTCATATGGAGACAGTACTTTAATCTGGGGGCTTAGCTTTATTTCATGCTTTGATACAGAGTGAGAGACATCTATTTGACTTCATTTTACAAATTGTCCTTTGACCATGTAGTTTCTGTAGACAGAACGATTTTTTTTTGATAGTAAATTTCTAAGACTGAGAATTTCTCTTCTTGCAGCTTTATGTAATTATGTTCAAAGGGGTTTGAATTAAAATGGAACAGATGTGTCCATCTTTAATTATGGTGTAACAAATTGTGTTACTCTAAAGCTTTATTAAGCGAAACGCTCATCTTTATGTAATAATGGGTCAGACAATTTCAAAATGATATCGGTGAACACAGCGTATTGCCTATTTCACTTAGACTTCAAAAGGACTGTTAAAATTTAGAGGCTCTGCACATAGAACCAGGAGAAACTATAGAAAATGTGCATTAATTTTTTTTATTTCAAGTTAAGTGAAAACAATTGTTAGATGCATATGCATTTTAATGTCATGTAAATAAGACAAATAAGGTAACATTTGGCATACCAGGTATATGTAAAAGCATAATGGGAATATTCAACTCTGTATTGGAAAGTGCAATTTTTAGATTTTCTGAAAAGTCTTTTGTATTCTTTTGTGCAGATACTCTCTTATAAATGAGTGTCCAGGACACTTTTGGGGGGTGGGAGGACCACTTCTAAGTCAGTACAATAAAGTCCTTTATAGAACTAGCTGACAGCTATTAACCAAAAATAAGTAAGAAGAATATGGATAGCCGCAAATCCTTGATGCGAGTCCCTTTCCAAGGTTTCCATTTCTGTCTTTAGTATCATAATCCTTTAATGCTTTGGGACATCTTCAACACCTTATACTTTTTCCATTCCCATAACCCAATCTGTATTCAATTATTAATTGTATTTTGATTTTTTTCTTTACATACCCTCTCTGCTTCATTATCATCACCCCTGGAATCCAGACTCCACCACCTCATACCCCAATTATTCCAACAGTTTTCTAATATGTTTTCTTGATCCTTCTGTCTCCTTTCAATTCTCTTCAATTCATTGCCAATATAATATAAAATAATTTTTTATGACATATTGTTTTCTAAAATATTGTGATAGATATAAATTGTCTATTGTATAAGGCTATATACTTTTTAGGTCTGGTCTTCAGTATCATCCATAATCTCTAATTGCCTTCTTCTCATCTCCTCAAGAAAGCTGGTGATATAATCTTCCTTTTATCACATCTTTCAGTAACAACACCCAGCTTCTTCCAGGCATGGTTGTTCACTGCATGCCAAAATACACACCTTTGTCTTCACGTCCGTGCTCTTTCTCCAGCCTAGGATGCCCTGGTGGCTTCCTCATTAAACTTTCCCTTTCTTGAAAGGTTAGATTCATCATGACGTTTTTTTTTTTTTTCACTTTTCCCTGTCCCTGAGTTACAGTTCAGTTTTCATTTATTCCCTAGTTATTTTCTGAACTAGGTTTGAGTTTTCATAAATATCTTAATCTTGTGAACTAAGGTCTAATTCACAGAGTGACTTAATGAAAAGTATACATACATTGGTTGATCAATTGACATGCCTTTTTTTAAAAATTTTTAAATGTTTTATTTATTTCTGAAAGAGAGACAGTGTGAATGGGAGAGGGTCAGAGAGAGAGGGAGACAGAATCCGAAGCAGGATCCAGGCTCTGAGCTAGCTGTCAGCATAGAGCCCGACGCGGGGCTCAAACCCACAAATGGTGAGATCATGACCTGAGTTAAGTCGGACGCTTAACCGACTGAGCCACCCAGGCGCCCCTTGACATGCCTTCTTTGAGGGATTCATGGCTAAGACTGTCTGTGTTTATTGGGATGGGCAGAGAGCAAAAACAGGAGTTGGGTAAGAGTAAAAATTGGGAAAACTAATATTGTATTTTATTATAATGTCTGTAAAATTGTTCGTCTTAAGGAAACAAGTACACTAAATTCAAAGATGAGAAAAAGATGAGTAAACTTCACAGAACTGTAGTAAACACCAGATGTTGAAAGAGGATCTTACCAGACTAGCCATCTTCATCTTTCATCTCCAAGAGACAAATTATAACAAAGAACGAGAATAAACATTAAGAAACCATAGAGGACATTAAATGAGAATGCAGAGCTATAGATTTCAAAACAGAAGACCCACCCAGGGAGCCACTCAGTTTGTCCCTTCATTAACCAAGGCTGACGCTCCCTATCTTTCTGCCTCCATAGGGATCTGCTGGCCTCTGTCCTTTGCTTTCCCCTCCTTTCCTGCAATGGACCTGTGCACTCACATTTTCAGGATCCAAGGAAGGGAATGGAGCTTGATGTTCTGAGTCAATCAGAGCATCAAGAGAGCTGATGCAGTTTGATACTTTCTCCTTTAAATTCTCATCATAATACTCTGGATTCTCATTTGAAGACTAAGAGCCTCTTTAACTCTGGTGAATTTAAATAAGACAAGAACTAAAACGGAGTTAATTATCTAATATTAGGAAACAAAGAAATGTTGATCATTGGCTTCCCATGGTTCACTAAGAGTATTTTTATGACTTGAAACATACACAGTATAGGGTTTTTCTTATTCTTTACTAATCAATTTAAAGCAACCTAGATGTCATTTATATTAAAAAGTATGGAGTAGGTGCACACTGTCAGATCACAATGCTTTGAAACTTGAAATCAATTACAGGAAGAAGTCTGGAAAACCGCCAAAAACATGGAGGTTAAAGAACACCCTTCTAAAGAATGAATGGGCCAATCAGGCAATTAGAGAGGAAATTAAAAAATATATGGAAACAAATGAAAATGAAAACACAACAATTCAAAATCTATGGGATGCGG